>NC_045544.1:107863849-108163849 GCF_009769535.1 Thamnophis elegans
ACATTTGAAATTACATTTTTTTTTCATTTTGTTACTATTCTATTATTTCTCTTTGAAATACAGCTGAGGGTTCTATCAACAACCCTATGAAGTAGCTTAACTAAACTTACAATACAAGTCCTGAAGTGCATTGCTGAACAAAGGTTTGGACCCAAATATCCTCAGTAGTGTTTCAGGGATGCAATAAATTACAGTATGTTAGGTTCAATAAATAGAGAAGAAACAGATTTAGGTTACTATATACTGCACTTCTAGGATAGCTCAGTTATCCTAGAAGTGCAGTATATGTTGTTGTTGTTGTTGTTTGTTGTTGTTGTTGTTGTTTAATAGCTAAGCATCTAGTCCTTGTTGCTATTAGATAAACTTTCAGATTGCACAATGCCTGGCCAAACACTGAAAACTAGAGAAGACAGCAGAACCAATGCTTTTTAGAGGAATCAACTTTCATGATCTCCACATCTTGTTAATTCTCTATTTAGCTTTTAGAAACAATAAATTGTACAAAAGAATTCTGTATTTTTATACACAGGTATCGGAGTGGTTTACAAGAAAATAAAGCCAAATATATGCAAATATATTCAGTTTTTAAAGATAGATCCCAATCAATGTATTAAATTGCAAAAATAATTACCTCATTTGTGAAGGTTATATTATGCAGGTTTCTGATTATTCAAAATGGCAAATGTGAACTTGTCATAGCAAACTATTGCAATTAGTGTTTCAATTTGGGGAGATTCCGCTGGATGACCTTTAGGTATCCCTTCCAGATCTGTGATTCTGGGATAATAAGGAGAACCATTGAAGCAGGTCATGCCAGCAGAAAGTCTAGCTTAGGTTTTATCTCTACGACAGTCATGGAGAAAGACACTTCTTTCCTATTTATGCATTTGTGCTATTTACTTTCCACCCACATTTATCCGTGGGCTTCGTCCTCCTGGATACTGAGAAAAGTTCTTATCTAGGTATATCTCTGAACCAATGTTTCTCAATTGGCCCCTTGAAGATGTGTTGACTTCAATTCCCAGAATTCCCCTGGCAGCATGGGGAAACATCTTCAAATGACCCAGGTTGAGAAACTTTGGTTTAGAGAAATTGCTATTGAAAGGAAAACTGCTTGGAAAGAAACCACAAGGTCATCAGTCCTGAGCAGGTTTATCTTCTGGCACCCATTTACCTAGAAAGGGAATGGCTAGGCATGAACAGCCTTCTAGAAAATGAGCACTTATGGAGAGGCTGTGCCTTAAGTATTGTGACATTAAAGGATAAAGGATTTAAAAGTCACAACCAGCAACTTGAACTATCTCTGTAAAGAACCTCCTGATAATATTATCATAAAGCCCAGTCTAAATGTGTACTCTAATAGCTGAAACCTATGATAATTATAGTCCTGGAAAGCAAAACCATGGACAGCCTCAGTGGTACAATTCAGCTGGTTCTATCCAGTTTGGGTGAACCAGTAGTGGTGGTGGTGAGATGTTCCACCCACCCACCTGGACTTCATCACATCCCATGTTTTATGTTCTGTGCATGCGCGGAAGGTCCTGTGCATGTGTGGAGGTGGTACATACGAGGAGAGAGGGGGGGAAGGAGAGAGAGGGGGGAGAGAGAATTCACATTTGTGAACTAGAAGCGAAGGTAAGTAGATTTCACCCCTGGACACCTGTTGCCATGGTCCAGGGGTGAAATCAACTTACTTTTACTACTGGTTCACAAATGTGAACATGCACATGCATGCTCTCGCTTCACTCACATGTGCCACCTATACATGTGCACAGGACCTTCCACATATGCGCAGAGCATCAAAAATAGGTGTGATGACGTCCAGGTAGGTGGGCGAGCCTCCACAGCTACCACTACCAGTTCACCCGAACCAGATAGAACTGGCTGAATTGCACCACTGCCATGGTTTAATCTGCAGGGTTGCAGAACATGAATGACTGAATACAGTTTACCTCCCAGCACCCAGCACCTGAAAGGATGCCCTCTAGAGAACGTTCACGATGGACACGTAACCTGAACATCCAAAAATAACATCTACCCATTCGTAGCCATTTATATTTCCAAAAGTGTTTGAGATCTCCTGCACCAGACCACACTTTTAAAGAAGGTAATCAAAGCGTTTCCTTCAAAAAAAGAGCACCAGGGCATTCTCCTTCTGTTCGTCTCTAACAGCTAGACAACCATTTTTACTATTTAATCTAACAGTCCATTGTTCTTAGCTTCTCCTACTGTATTTTATGGCAAAGCAAAACATTATGGAAAGTATTCTACTCCAAAATCTTGCAGAAAATTTTAGCCCTATCTATCCCCATCTTCTCCTCTTTGTATGAATATTGAATTAAAACAAGTTACATTTAGAACAGCTTTTGGTGCCTTACTTACACGCCTGCCCAAATTGGAGGTTAGCCAGCGAGCTGAAGTTTACGATCAAATAAGTGGCATCCTATGTAGCAAAACCTCAAGAAGCACTAGCAAAAAAGGCAGGAGTAGCTTTGGTATCTGAGGCCTGCAATTAAGTTACATTGCTTTGCCTTCTCCCTCAGGGTGATGGCATGATATATTAGCTGTTAAGGAGACCCGTAGATGAGGAGAGGATAAGCTAGTTGCCTCATTAGTTTATATGCAGTGGGAACTGAAGTGAAAAAAAAGCCTCTCTTTTTTTTTTCAAAGGTGAAATTCTGCAGGGGGAGGAAGTTGGCTGTGTTTATTCACTTTGGGCCAGCTTCCTTTCTTAAAGGTCTTTCCAGAGGATTAAAAAAAAATCGCATTTGTCTTCTCTAAGAATGTAGAAAGAGTCCTGCTAAATCGGGTCAAAAATCCATCTGGCTCAGCATTTAAGCTTAACAGAATAGCACAGAATAACTGAGTTGGAAAGGACCTTGGAGGTCTTCTAGTCCAACCCTCTGCTCAAACAGGAGACCATATAACATTTCAGTAACTAGACATAAACAGTCTGGGCTGTTTAAAAACCCAAGGTGTTATATAAAGGCAACAAATCAGTGGTGGGATTCAAAACATTTTACTGAAAATTGGGGGTGGCTTGGTGGGCGTGGCAGGGGAAGGATACTGTAAAATCTCCATTCTCTCCCCACTCCAGGGGAAGGTTACTACAAAATCCCCATTTCCTCCTGATCAGCTGGGACTCGAGAGGCAGAGAATAGATGGGGGCAGAGGCAATAAGAAGTGGTATTTACCAGTTCTCCAAACTACTCAAAATTTCCACCATCGGTTCTCCAGAACCACCTCTGCATCTATCTTATTTGGAATATTTGATATTCAGAAGATATACGGGTGGTTCTCACTGACTGACCACACTTGGGACTGGCAGTTCAGTCGCTAAGCACCACGGTTACAAAGCAAAAAACCATGTGACCATGTAATACGATGATATTTCACCATTAGGCAAATCACTACAGTCATTAAGTTAGACATCACATGTCTGTGACTTATGATTTCAATTTGTGTTCTCCGTTAATTGTATTCATGTAAACCAATTGTGAAGCTGACAAATGACAATCCCATGACCATGGGACACTGCAATCATTGTAAATGTAAGGATCGGTCACAAAAGTGGGTTTTTTGAACCATTAGAACTTCAAACAGTTGATAAACAAAATAGTCAGTAAGCAAGGATTACCTGCACAGCCTCTAAACAAAGAGGCTCTACTCGAATATCATACTTGAAAATGCCATAATTCATGGTAACCCGTTGATTTGAAAGTTAACTGGTTAAAATCAATAGGATGTATTTGAGAAAAAAGATAAAATAATTTTGATATCCTATATCTTATCCTTCCTTACCAACAGTGCCAGTACTAAGACACCCCAGAGGGCAACAGATGACAGAAGGCTGAAACAACAATTAAATTGACAAAAGTAACCAGTCAGCATTTCATATTATAATGAGACAAAGAGCTTGGAAGTTACTGATTCCAGAAGGCTGAGAAATCCTGTTTAATAGTGAAATTCCCCTCTTATTTGGGACCTTACACCTTACAGGTAGATGGGCCAAAAAGATTAGGTGAACATCAAATGGTTCATCCTAGCCAAAACGATGAGTAGGCTATGATTTGAGATACATGAACTAGAGTTTGAGCCAGATATCAGAACAACATTGGGGATGGAGGAAAACACACATACTGGATTTATGCCAAGGGGTTAAGTCATAATGTGTTTAAACATGATCTATTGAAAAAAGCCACACTAGTAAATATGGAATATAAAATATAGTAAACCATATTCTATTATTCATATATAGATCTAAGCTATAATATAACAATAGGTCTTGTTTAGAACTTAGAGCAGGGATGAAATTCAGCAGGTTCTGACAGGTTCTGGAGAAACGGTAGCGGAAATTTTAAGTAGTTCGGAGAACCTGTAAATACCACTTCTGGCTAGCCCCAGTGGGGAGGGAATGGAGATTTTGCAATATCCTTCCCTGCCACGTCCACCAAGCCACACCCACAGAACCGATAATAAAAAAAATTGAATTTCACCACTGGCTTAGAGTAAACTAAGCCATTGTGATTTATTCAATGCCTTAGTTAAATCATGGCAAGAGCCATGGTGGCACAGTGGTTAGAGTGCAGGACTGCAGGCTACTTCTGCTGATCACCAGCTACCAGCAGTTTGGCAGATCAAATCTCACCAGGCTCAAGGTTGACTTTCATCCCTCCAAGGTTGGTAAAATGAGGACCCAGATTGTTGGGGGAAATATGCTGACAATATGTAAACTGCTTAGAGAGAGCTGTAAAAGCAGTGTGAAGTGGTATATGTCTAAATGCTATTGCTATTGCTATGGCTCAGCACAATGTGTAACTTAATCTCTTGTGTTTTCTTTCTTCTAGGTCCATTTGCAGTCTGTTGCTCAAATTTCAGCCTATTATTCACCCTGGTCACACAAAACACGTGATTCTATTACTGAGATCTGAGTTGAGGACCATTAAACCAATACTATTTGGAGAAAGCTATGCGCTCTATTGGTAGATCTTTTGGGGGCACATGAATTGTCTGTCTGCTGGTTAATGTATCTTTACATCCACTGTGGGCATCATGCAGCCTATATATTTGCAAGTGAATTAATATGTTTCAAAATAATGTTAAGACTCCAGTGATGTCCTTCACAAGAAAAACAAATCCAGCTGCTCTTGGAGCTTTTCAGTGCTCAGAGAAAGTAACGGTAAAATTTCATGCCCATTAATTATGGGGTAACATTGAAATATGTTACATAAAGTTATGGGTCATTTCTTCTTGTACTTTTCATACTCCCAGTATGAAATCCAATAATATCTCTCCCCATGTTTTCACCAAGATACATGTATGACATGTCTTTGTTAAATACAAGTTACCAGATCTCACATTTGTTCAGACTTTGGCCGATTTCAAGTTTGTAGAAACCTCCAGTATACAGACAAATGGAGTTATTATTTTTTAAACAAAAACCCTACATAGATCTAATCTTTTTGCCCTTAGGATGGGGTGTCGGGCTTGCACTAGATTATCAACATAATTATAGTCTGGGATACAGAAAATTTATTCCTCTTGATTGAGAAATAACTATTGCAACTTGCCACAGTAGTAAAATAAGAAAGGAAAGATGAGAGAAATATGAAATTCCAGATTTAATATTTTTACTCTTCCTCCTCCTCCTCCTCCTCATCCTCATCCTCTTTCTTCTTCTAGAAAAGTGCCCCTTTCTATCATTCCCAAGGAATCATGTCCTGTTCTCTTCAGTGAGCCATAAATGCATTTAAATTGCCTTGAATAGCAATTATTTCTGAAATATACATCCATCAGCCATGTCAGATGGTGGGAATTGTAGACAAATGAATCTGAAGGGCACTAGGTTGCAGAAAGCTGATATTCAATGCAATCACTGCATGCAATACATTGCAAACAAGCATAAGTAGAAGGAAAATAAGGGATCCTCAAGTAACAATAAGGACATAAGTAATTAGATGCTAGGTCAAGGGCCCTCTGGTCCACTATCCTCCATACAGGCAAGGAGGACAATAGCTTAAAGAGATTGTGTATTATGAGCAAAGATTATTGGAGGATGGTGATAACAAGGAATAGAACCCTAAAGAGAGTATTTTAACTTATTACACTGTGTAATTGCACAGTGGCAGAAAGGACAGCACTCCAAGGGTTAACATCATTGCCCAGAGGATCATTGGTTGCCCTCTCCCCTCTTTGGAAAAGCTTTGTATCTCCCACTGCCTTAAGAAAGTTCATAACATTCTTAAAGATCCATCTCATCCTGGGCACCCTCTTTTTTTTGGACTATAACCATCTGGCAGATGGTACAGGACAATAAAAACAAGGACAAATAGACCGAAAAACAGTTTTTATCCCAGAAACTTCACTGGAAGTTTTAAAAAAGATGTTGTATAATAACCATTTGTTTGAAGTGGTGTAGGGTTTCCTGCCTGAGCAAGGGGCTGGACTAGTAGACTTCCAAGGTCTCTTCCAACTCTGTTATTCTATTCTATTCTAGCAGTAACTATATTGAATTATTCTGTATAATGTAATATTTGGAATGTTTGGAATGTTTATTATAATTTATAGGCCGCCCTTTTCCCTGAGGGGACTCAGGGCGGCTTACAAAACACGGGGAAGGGGGTACAAAGACAAAAAACATAAGACAATACATAATATTAAAAATAGAGCACAACATTCATTCATCATTCGGGAGGGGACGAACTAAGATTTTTTATCCCCAGGCCTGACGGGATAGCCAGATCTTAAGGGCCGTGCGGAAGGCCTGGGCGGTGGTGAGGGTGCGGATCTCCACGGGGAGATTGTTCCATAGCGTCGGAGCTGCAACTGAGAAGGCTCTCCTCCGCGTAGTCGCCAGTCGGCACTGACTGGCGGATGGAATTCGGAGGAGGCCTACCCTGTGCGATCTGATGGGACGCAGGGAGGTAATTGGCAGAAGGCGGTCTCTCAAATAGCCAGATCCACTACCATGGAGCGCTTTGTGAGTGGTAAGTAGGACCTTGAAGTGCACCCGGAGATCAACAGGTAGCCAGCGCAGCTCACGGAGGATCGGTGTTATGTGGGCGAACCGTGGTGCACCCACGATCACTCGCGCGGCCGCATTCTGGACTAGCTGAAGTCGCCGGATGCTCTTCAAGGGCAGCCCCATGTAGAGCACGTTGCAGTATTCCAGCCTGGAGATCACAAGGGCTCGAGTGACTGTTGTGAGTGCCTCCCGGTTCAGGTAGGGCCGCAACTGGCGCATCAGGCGAACCTGAGCAAATGCCCCCCTGGTCACAGCTGACAAATGATGGTCAAAACTCAGCTGTGGGTCCAGGAGGACTCCCAAGTTGCGGACCCTGTCTGAGGGGTATAAATTTTGTCCCCCCAGCCTGATTGATGGAACATTAGCCAAATTATTGGGAGGAAAACACAACAGCCACTCGGTCTTTTCCGGGTTGAGCACCAGTTTGTTAGCTCTCATCCAGTCTTTGACAGCCTCAAGGCCCCGGCTCATCACTTCCACCGCTTCATTGAGTTGGCACGGAGCGGACAGATACAACTGTGTATCGTCCGCATACTGATGGTATTTTATCCCGTGCCTCCGAATGATCTCGCCCAGCGGTTTCATGTATATGTTAAATAGTAGGGGGGATAAGACCGAGCCCTGCGGCACCCCACAAGTAAGGGGCCTCGGGGACGATCTCTGCCCCCCCACCAACACCGACTGCGACCTGTCCGAGAGGTAGGAGGAGAACCACTGCAAAACAGTGCCGCCCACCCCCACCTCCCGCAGTCGTCGCAGAAGGATACCATGGTCGATGGTATCGAAAGCCGCTGAGAGGTCAAGGAGAACCAGGATGGACGCATAGCCTCCATCTCTGGCTCTCCAGAGATCATCGGTCAATGCGACCAAAGCGGTTTCTGTGCTGTAACCGGGCCTGAAGCCAGACTGGAAGGGGTCAAGATAGTTAGCTTCCTCCAAGGTACGCTGAAGCTGGAAGGCCACCACCTTCTCAACAACCTTCCCCACAAAGGGGAGGTTGGAGACTGGACAGTAGTTGTTAAGAACTGCTGGATCCAAGGACGGTTTCTTCAGGAGGGGTCTCACCACCGCCGCCTTCAGCGCGGTGGGGAGATGCCCGTCCCGAAGAGAGGTGGTAACAACCGCCTGGATCCAGCCTCGTGTCACCTCACTGCTGTTGGCAACCAGCCAGGAGGGACACGGGTCCAGTATACAGGTGGAGGCACTCACAGCTCGCATAGCCTTGTCCACATCCCCGGAGGCAACATCCTGAAACTCAACCCAGAGATGGTCTGCCAGATCATTCCCTTGTGTCTCGGCTGGATCTGCAGGAGTGGAGTCCAGGTCCGATCGAAACCGAGCAACTTTGTCCGCCAAGAACTGTACATACTCCTCAGCCTTACCCTGTAAGGGGTTCTCCGTCTCCCTCCTATTTAGGAGGGAGCGGGTTATCCTAAACAGGGCGGCTGGGCGGGACTCGGCGGACGCTACCAAGGAGGCAATGTGTGATCTTTTGGCTGTTCTTAGAGCCCGCATTAATATTAATGCAGTATCAGGGGTTTCAATTCAATTGTATAGAACAGTGATGGAGAACCTTTTCAGCACTGAATGCCCAAACCGGAACGCATATGTATGGGCGTGAATGTGCATGCACCGGAGCACCGAAAACCCGAAGTCCACCTCACCGGTGCACATGCATGCCCCAGCCAGCTGGTCTTCGCATGTGCCAGAGCACTGGAAACCCTAAGATCACCTGGCTGGTGCTAGCATGGATGTTTTGGGCCATTTTTTGACCATTTCAGGCTGTTTTCAGGTTGTTTTGGGGCTAAAAATGGCACAAAAAAGCCCTGTTTTTGGTTGGGGGTTTTTTGGGCTATTGTTCAGCCATTTTCTGGCACTCCAGCACTCACGAAAACCAGCTGGCTAGCATGTTAGAAACCAGAAGAGCAGCTGGTGATGGTGTGCGTGTCCACAGAGAGGGCTCTGCATGCCACCTGTGGCACGTGTGCCATAGGTTTGCCATTCCGGGTATAGAATGTGAGGTTTTGTTTTATTTTTTATAGTTTTCTTATGTATGATGTACACTGATGGCATTTAATTTCATTGTACGAGGTGCAATGACAATAAACTTAACTAAACTAAACTAAACTAAACTAAACTAAAGCCCAGTATAGATAGTGTTGAATATAGGTGTGCTATAAAAGTGGGCAGGAGATTGAACCAGATGATATATTAAGTCCCACCCACACCTTATATTCTACGATCCTATGATTCTACAATTGCATACTACATCATTTTCTTGTAGGTCCCACTAGCGTTTACTATTCTAATATTATTATGGTTGGTTGTACATTCAGATGTTTAAATTATCTAAATCTCAGTCGAACTTTAAATCTAAATCCAAAATTATATATTTATTGCAATGACTACCATGAGAGAAATATCAAATCTTAGAATGGCGGTCTAACCCCAAGGAAGTATGAAAAATGCAAAATGGTGATGGTAAATATATGTTCAAGGTCCTTCCCCACTCTTTTTTTTAAACTTGTGTTGCAGGTACAACACAGAGAGATAAAGGAATATGGCTTCAGCTGTCTACTGGTTGCTAGCTTCTTGATAGACACCATTTCTGCAGATACCATTGAAGCCACGCATGGTCTCTAAGCTCTATGTTTAAAAGTGGCGAAAATATTGTGTTAGCTCTGTCTTTTTAAAAAACATGTTTTTGGGTTTTCCCTTCCTTACTTGCCTACCATGAACCAGAGTACTTTAAGCAAATTGGCAGTAATAAAGATATTTATCTGGTTATGTTAAAAGAAAATATACAAGCATAAAGGAAGAGCAATGAGAATTCAAAATGTTGACACACACCCAGCATCAATAAAAGGTCATACTAAATCAGATTTATCTTCCCCTGAATAACTGGCTATAGAACTCTTCAAATAATATCTAAAAGGACTGAAAATTCTCATATCAACATATCCATCCAATGATATCTTTTATGAAGCGAATTGCTGAAAGTGTGTTAAATGCAAATAGGAATAAATTCAATCAGTTCTTTGCTTACTTGACCTTCCTCTCAATTTTATAATCAGCGTCCAATAATATTGTGTATAAAAAGGAAGGATTACCAGTAATAAAAACTTCCTTTTTAAAACACAAGAGTGAAAAAGCTGCTATATGAAGATTTCAATAAAAATGTGGCATGCTCATGTATCAGGTAATGCTTTTCTTGCCTCCCTTCCCTGAACTTTTTTATTTTATTTATTTATTTATTTCTGTTTTGCTTATTCATTTATGTTGATTTCTTAAAGCACAGGAAATAGGCAGATGATAGACAGGCTAGCAATCCATAACTCTTCAGTTTTGGGAGTTTCAACCTGATTAGATTTATGGATTCCAAACATCTGTATTAAAGAATGCAGCTGTATTAAAGAAATCCTATTCATCTCTACACTTCTCATGGTGGTCAATCACCTGTCAAGATTATTTTAAAATAAACAATAATTAAAAACAATAAAAGGTACTTTTATTGGCTAACAGTTGAAAATCGGGATCAAACGATAATTCTGATCGGGCCATTGGGTAGATTGCATCATGATGTCATCTGTTTTGATGCAAGTTATATAATTTCCACCAATCATAATTCATGTTATTTGCACCATGATGTCATGATGAAATGACTATCGCTTGTTCCATTTGCATCCTTCCCAATGTATATTTATGGATACAATAATACTTCTTTATGCAACACATAAAACTGTGGAACTTGCTACCATCAGATGTGTTGACAGCTATAGTGTGGATGGTTTGAAAAGAAATTCCTAGAGGATCTGGCTATCAATGAGTTCTTACGTTCTTAAGGTCACCTAAACTGACAAACTGTTGTAAGGGTTTGTTCATCCATGTGGACATGGAAATATGTCTGCCAGATGTCAGACACACTTCCTTACTTCCTTCCCTTTACCAAGGGAATTCTAGATAGAAATCTTCCTCTAAAGACTTTGGGAGCTCTATAGCTGAATGTTTAGGTTATGAGTGCCATGGCTTCAAAATGATGGGTGCAATCAAACTCCCAGTCCTATTTATGTATGTGTAGTGCACATTAAAAGAAGAGGTGGAGTTCTGATCACTCAGTCATTACAATAGCCATCACTGTGGATGCTCTTGGTTTAAGGACTGAGTAATGCCTGAGATGGATGCAGGTATTATTTTATGAAACCAGATATACACTATATTCTTCCTTTCATTCAGGAGCTCAGAATATCTCCATTTTCACTTGTTGGAGCATAAGGTAATTAATTCCCCATCTTACACAAACCTAAACCAGAGAAGAAACCCTACCATAAGTGGTGCTGCAGTTAAAATGATAGGGATATATTGATGTTCTTTTTTCTTCTTCTTCATTCTATCGCTGGAAATAAAGAGAAGCTATAGCCAATGGCATTTCTCATTTTCCCCCATTTAAAAATATAATCAATCCAACAGAACGAAAAGTCTGACAGTTTTTCCAGCAGCCTTGGTGTGCAAACTGACTTCAAGGTTCTGTGTGATGTGGCGCCCAGTGGACTGTGTGCAAAGAGATCTTAATTATTATGATTATACATGAGTCCATTTCCAAACTTCCAGGAAATCTGGAGCAATGTAGTATGTACATCTTTAATTTAATTACTATTTATTATTTATCATCTCTTCCCCTAAGCTGTGGAGCTCACAGTCTTTATGGAATTAGCCTAGCACTAATAAAATATGCAGTGCAGAAACCAGCCCGCTTAATCATTCTCTTTCTGATGGTTTTTTAATTATTACAGCTTTCTTGTCACTGGCCCTTTCGTATTTTTTTCCCTGGATTAACTTGACACAAAGCAGCCTTTGCTTTGGGAGGAAAGTTGGCATGCAGGTAAAACTAGGTCATTTTTCAGCCCTGGAATGCCTGCTTTCTATACAGATGGTCCTGGGCAACCCTACTGCAATCATCCTTGAAAGGATCAGGCAGACATCTTCTAGCAGCTGCTAAAATAGAGGATGGCTACTGATGCTATCATTCTCACACAGGAGATAAAATAAGTTCCAGCTATCTCTGATCTTCCTACATACCCAGGACATTTTTTTTTATTGTGTACCATATAAAAGACCCCACAGACTGCCAAGGGGGAAGACAGCAGACATTGTATGAAAGAACTCAAAGCATGCCAGTCTTAGAGCCAAGGAACTCCCCACATTTTCATTCCTTGTTACCTGATCAATATGGTCCATTTGCTGGTGAGAAACAAATCGTTGATTTTCTGCTTTTATTAAGGGAGGTAGGAATAGGAGATCTGGTGACACTGTAGTTACAATGTAGTATTGCAGGCTATCTCAACCCACAGTCTGGAGTTTGATCCTTATGGGTCCAGGGTTGACTCAGCCTTCCATCCTTCTGAGGTCAGTAAAATGAGGACCTAGATTGTTGGGGGAAATATGCCAACATTGTAAACTGTTCAGAGAGTGCTGTAAAGCACTATGGTGCGGTATATAAGTCTAAGTGCTATTGTTATAACTCTTATACCATTCTCAAAATCTTCCACATTTCATAAATGTGACACATAAATGTGTCATTTTAAAATGTGGAAGACTACATCATAATGTTCACCCATATTAAATAAGGAATCTTAACCTTTTAGGTTCTCCCTGAGGATCTATTGGAGCCAATATCAGGAATTCTTGGCCCTGATAACATGAAAATATTGCATGATGCTTTCTTGCTGCCATTGAAGAAAATTAGACTGGTGGTCCTAGAGTTAGCCTGTCCATTATGGACTGCCAAGTTCTGTTACAACACTTCTTAATATCATTAACCAATGCTTTGTCATATTTCAGTCGAGTGCAGAGAACCGAACAACCTCCGGTACAATAGTTGTTCCATGAGATGAACTGTAGTTTTCAGTTTGTTTCCTGACAGTATTTTAAGGATTCTGGACTAACTTCCTTGACTATTACACTCTCCAGCACCACAAAGGACAAAGAGGACTCCCTTTTCATGCTGTCTGGAAGTGGGAAAATGGTAGCATCTTTTGTGTTTCCAGATTGTTTAATGGCTCCCACTTCTAGGAACAAGCACAAGTTTTGAGTTTCTTTTTGAGCTCCTAACTGTTATTTATTATCTGGTTTTCTTTGGGGTGGTAGATGGCCAAAGCAAAGTTTGGATAACAGCTGGGTTTTAGTTCGTATCTCATGCTTCACTCTTCTTGATCGTTAGTCAACATTTTTAGAGGACCACTGATGAAAACTTGATGCCATATAATTAAAACAGGAGTCAAGTTTGACATAAAAGAGACTTTACACATTTGGGGTAAAAAATACATTTCATTTGACCTGACGTAAGACTACTCAGATTTAGCTTTAACTGTTGATATCATATTCTAATATTCTGTGAATAAGAAACTTCTTCCATTTTTATGACAGCTTAGCTATGCAGATTTTATATACCTCTACTGTCCTATGACTCACATTTTTTTCTAAGTCAAAATAATCTATTGAGAGTTTCCAATGACTACTTTATTGCCTTTTTATGCATTGTTTCTAGCTTTGCAATATTGTTTGGGATGTGTAGTGGCCAAAGCTGTACCAAATGACTTGTAGAATCTGTGTATACTATCCCTGCCACATATTCCTGTAGATCTGATTTTGCCATTTCAGACTCTCCCATTGTGGCACAGTTAATTATCCTGAACTGGTTAAGAAAAGCAGCTATTTTTCATCCTCATCTGAGCATGTTACAACAGATATCAGCCTAAACATGAGGGAGAAGAAGACTGTTCTCTGTGACCCACTTAATTCTCATGGCTGTGCATTTTCCTGTGCTGATTTAATCAGCAAAAGGATAACCGTATTCATTATATGTTTAAATAAGGGATATGATCAGACTGTCTGACTAACTGGTCAGAGTAACCTGCAGATATTTTCTAAAACTAAAAAGAGTTGAACCAGGTAAAAATATATCTAATATCATTTCAAAATTGAAATCCTGATATTTAATTTTAGCCTTTGCTTCTGTTTTTAAATATAGTTTTAAGAACTACTGTGAACAAGTGAAATGGAAGGAAGTATTTCATTTGGGATATTGCTATGGAGAAGAACACTAGTGGTTGATTGAAAACTTTTTATTGTTTTAAATGTGATTTTATATTCTGTAAGGCATCTTGAGTCGCTATGGGCGCATAGGCAGCAATATAAATTCAACAAACAAACAAACAAACAAATAAATAAATAAATAAATAAAATATGAAACATGAACTATCTTTCTTCACTGCACATATGATACTTATATTTTTCTCATTCTCTCTCAGTTGCATTGACAGAGACCCAAGGATTAGTAAGACAAGGATCTTTCAATTTTTGAATCAACACTGGAAACTCCAGGCCATCCAGATTCTCTCTCTCATTAGCCCTGGCTAATGCGGAAAATGAAAACCCAACACAGTCTGAAAGATCACAAATCTCTTCCTTCCTGCCTTAATTGATATGAGACGTTTGTTATCTTTGGACATTCATATGAAGTTATTTGAACCTTGAGGTTGCCATCTGAGGCCATATTCTTATTCCCCACCCCCACAACTGATTTAAAAAGACAAAGAATGGGTCACTCCCTGTGATAGCTGCAATATTTTAAACTTCTCAATAAAGAACTGAGTAGTATCAGCTCTTATCATGTCCTAGGCCAGTTTTTAGAGGTGCTTCAAACTTTTTCCTTTTTCAGAAGTCCTTTGCAAAAGCAAATATTTCAAAGACATAGATACAACCCCATTTTGGAAGGGGAAGTATGACATTGCTTTCCCTTCTCTGCCGGCTTTTAAACCCACCTCTTTGAGTGGGCTAGAATGCCTGACAAGGAAAAGATCCTGCAAGGAATGTGATGGTTCCCCCATAAACCACAACATGCCTCCTTCTCTTCCTCCTTCCAATCTGAAATTCCATTTGTAACAGGTTTTGGGAAATGCTGGAGAATGCCATTACTGGAGAACTAAAAAAAAAAACACTTAGGATTGTTCTGCTTGGCATTTTATTTCACTGCTTTTATTGCACTATTTGTTTATATTACACTGATTCGCTTCACTGTTACAAAGTATATTTGTACTACTTTTATAAGGCAAGTCATTTTGTGAAAACTTTTTTATATAAGAGAGTAAATGAAATAGAATATATTCATGCTTCTTATGCAGAAGTTATATAAGACTCCTTGAAGTAGAACTGTGAAAATCTGTCTTCCCACTAAGGAAGGACAAAATTATAATTAGCTATCTTCCCATCACCAGCACCAACGGCCACTTTTATATCCCAATGATTCTCAACTTATAGGTAAGAATCCTGGCATGGTAGTCCCAGCACACCTGGAAGATCAACGATGAGGCTGTTTCTGATCTCAAGAAACAGTTTTGCTCTGTAAGTCAGTAAGGCTCAACTTTCCTGTTCTCCCTACCAGCAGATACATGCTTCTTTTTAGACAACCATAGCTGAGCTTTAAGGATCAGTATTAAGAGAATAGTGTTAAAAGAATAAAATAGAATAGAATAAAGGTAAAGGTAAAAGTTCCCCTTGCACATTTGTGCTAGTCATTCCTGACTCTAGAGGGTGGTGCTCATCTCCGTTTCAAAGCCAAAGAGCCAGCGCTGTCCAAAGACGTCTCTTTGGTCATATGGCTGGCATGACTAAATGCCGATGGCACACGGAGCGCCATTATCTTTCCACCAAGGTGGTTCCTATTTTTCTACTTGCATTTTTACATGCTTTCAAACTGCTAGGTTGGCAGAAGCTTGGGCAAATAATGGAAGCTCACTCAGTTATCAACGCTAGGGATTCAAACCACCGAACTGCCAACCTTTCTGATCGACAAGCTCAGCATCTTAGCCACTGAGCCACCAATTCCATTCTATTCTATTCAATAGAATAGAATTCTTTATTGGCCAAGCGTGAATTGGACGCACAAGGAATTTGTCTTTGGTGTATATGCTCTCAGTATACAGATGATCATGGTCACAATGCATCTGGACTCTTCCTTTCAAGTGTGTATTTTTTCTCCACGAAGGGCTCACATCCATCACTGAAGCCTGACTAGAGGAGAAAGGAGCCCTAATGATAGACTGCAGGACAGGAAGCCCTATGGGAGGAGTGGTTCAGCTTCATTAGCACTTCTTTTCTGTTCTTAAACAAAGAAAGATGGCCAAGCACCTGAGTCTACAAATCTAAGAATCAGCACCTGGAATGTTTCTAAAATGCAACCTGTAGAAGAGATAGGAATGGATATTTCAGTGGGTTAAATGCTGACATGAATGAAGTCTGGTGTTCAGGGCATTAGGTTCCCCAATGACTGAAATCCAGACAGCCTCTCTCTCTCCCCCCCTTCTTTCCTCCCTCCTGCCCTCCCTCCCTTTCTTTTTTGAAAACACAGTCCTGTTTAACAAAGGTGTCATGTGATATTAAACATGATCTCAAACCTGCGAACATTGACCTTTGCCCTCTTTTTCAAAATCTGAAATGGAGATTTGGCTGGGAGACAAACTCCCATTGGTGAGTCAGGACTGAAAAGTTTGCATAGCAGTTCTGAATTGAAAACGGTACAATCTTGGGGTCAGCGTAACATAAAACACATGGGCCCCCTAGACATAACACAGACTTTCTCTTTCTAAACACCATTATAAGCTGTTTGTCAGTGCCATCGCCAGCAGATGACTCGAATGTACACCGATTCCTTGCGAGGGGATGACACAGCACCCCATTTCTGACTCCATTCCTAATTTAGCTTTTTCAGGGAGATTGCAATTGCTGAATGTACTTCCAGTAGTCAAGAGTTGGAATGAAGGAAAAGCTAAAAACATTGTGAAAGGGGTAGGTTGGCAAATATTCTGTTAAACTTTTCTTTCTTATAACGCTGAACTGTAATGAAGGCTGACTTCCTTCCCCCACCCCCAACCCATGGCAAACCACAAAAATCTTCCTGTTTCATAAGAGGAGGGAGGGAGGGAGGGATATATATATATATATATATTCTTACATGTTAAGCTTTCTTGGAAATCTACACCTAAGAGTATAAAATATTCTTATAACCAGCCATTATTGCACACACATGTAATTAGGACAATCTTACTTGCTGGGGAGGTAGGATTGGTTGGGGCACATGGAATATACAGAAGTGATCCTCCTTCCCTTAACTATGCAACCTATGAAATGGCTTTCTTGAACTCAAAGTCTTGAAACAAGGGGAAGTCTGCAATGAGTCATGTTATAGTGTGATTCGGTAGTGTAACAGAAAATTAGTTGCCTGTCCAAATATGTATAGAGGGGGAACAAGTTCATCTCACAGAAACATGGGCTGCATTCACCCTATTTCTGTGTCTACAAATTCTCAGACTTGGTGCAAACACACTAAATCACAAAAGCAATTCAATAACCATGTTTCATGAATACAATTGGATTAAGTGTGGTATAAACAAAGCTATAGTGCTTAAAGGAGTGATTTAGCCTCTGTATATATGCTTTTATAACTAATATACAGTATTTAGCAGATATTGAGAACAGAGTCTATGCATAACTCAGTGGATCCTCCAGGTTCAACAGCAGAACATGGGAGGAAAAGAACAGGTAAATAGTGATAGATGCATGATGACATCATCACACAAATGCTACAACTTAAATGTAAAACTTAAAATGGTGTAAGTATATTCTGTATATAATTAATGTAAATTTATAATATCATTTCTGTGATATCATAAATGTGTTGGTTTGATGTAATTTGACATAATTGTAATCTCAAGTGGAATGGAGATCTGTTGGTAGAAACTTTCTAATATTAACTTTTGGAATAAATTAGTGGATGTTGTCTTTGTACAGTGTTTGTGAGTTGCATTGAGTGGAGTGGAGTGGAGTGGAATGGAATGGAACGGAACAGAACAGAACAGAATAGAATAGAATTCTTTATTGGCCAAGTGTGATTGGTCACACAAGGAATTTGTCTCCGATGCATAAGCTCTCAGTATACATACAAAAAAATGTGATAGGTCGTATATCATAGATCATAATTATAAGCATTAATCATAATATACAAGTGATCAACCTGATATAGTACGCAGGACATGAATCAAAAGTAGTATCCAGTTCTAGAGAATTGGTAGTGGAAATTTTGAATAGTTCGGAGAACTAAATACCACCTCTATCTATTCTCTGCCTCCCAAGTCCCAGCTGATAGGGAGGGAAAGGAGATTTTGCAGTAACCTTCCCCTAGAGTGGGGAGTGAATGGAGATTTTACAGTATCCTTTCCCTGCTACACCCACCAAGCCACACCCACAGAACCGGTAGTAAATTTTTTTGAATCCCACCACTGACATGAATGCTTTAATATACTCCTGCTCATGGTCCTAGTTATTGATATTGAGAGAGAAAACCACCAGTAGTCTTACGTTCAAGTAAGACTTGAAAGTGTTGATTGTTAAATGCATTTTTGGTGGATATAAGCTCTGGTGTATTAGAAGATAGTTTTATGGGGTAACTGATATTTAGAAGAGCAGAAAATACAGTATATTTTGCTAATGCCAGAGTTGCAATATCTCTCTGCTAAGAATTAACTGCCAGGAACCCCAGTAAACCCTTCATCATAAATACTGCTGTCCTAATTAACCTTTGACTCCCTATAGCAGCCCAGCTAGTCCACTAACCTATTACATCTTATATTTATGATTCTTCCCAACCACATAAATGTTTTCCTTACTCTTTTTCCTCATTTCTTCTTGTACTTTGAGAATAAAAAAAGACATTGATTTCAGAAACTGTATTCACAACTGTGATTTGATGCATGTTTTACAAATCACTTTTTACAGGTCTCATGTAGTTTCACTATAAGCAAAAGGAAATGCAACTTATTTGCGCTTCCCTGCCCAACCTTGTTATACTAGAGATAACCTGAGAATTTTCCTCATACCATTCCCAGATGTTTGGCTATAATAAACATTGCTGTTTCAATTCAGTGCATTAGTTTATGTAAATAAAATTATTTGGAGAATATGTAATATGTAACGGATAATGGGAGATTGTATTTTCTTTCACGCTTTTGCTTACCACTATTTCTTAGTATAAGTGCCTAGATAAAAAAATCATCAAAGAACCCAAGGAGCTGCAGTATTTGACCTATTATTGAATTATACAACAGTCTTGCAAAGCAGATCAGAATCATATCACACAGCAGACAAAAGTCTCTGGCTAAGATATTTTACCTGATCTGTGGTTGCCATGAATGAACTGCAAAATCTAGAGGGCAGCAATTTCAGATCATTTAAGAGCTTGTCGATCAGAAAGGAGGGTTGTTCGGCAGTTCAAATCCCTAGTGCCATGTAATGGAGTGAGCTCCAGCTTCTGCCAATCTAGCAGTTCGAAAACATGTAAAACTGCAAGTAGAAAAATATGAACCACCTTGGTGGGAAGGTAACAGTAAAATGCTGTGTGCCTTCAGCATTTAGTCATGCCGGCCACATGACCACGGAGACATCTTCTGACAGCGCTGGCTCTTTGGCTTTGAAATGGAGATGAGCACCGGCCCCTAGAGTCAGGAACAACTAGCACATATGTGTGAGGGGAACATTTACCTTTACTTTTTAAGAGGACTCTGATTCAGAGGATGAGCATTAGCAGCCAGTACGGTGGAAATTGATCTTAGTAATTGCCCAATTCTATCTTAGAATCCAAGAAGTTTCAACAGCCTGAAGGAAGGATTGCTCTTAAGTGCCAGGTTGGTATGTAATAATACTTTCCTTATCTATGATTTAATTATGGATGAGACCTGGCATGCATAACAACCTGACATGCATAAGAAAAAGGTGGATAATTTCCCCTTAAAGAATTGTCTGCCTCAGTTTCAAGTTTATCATCAGCCACAACTTCAGAGACGGACAGTTCCCATCCAGGAGACCTTGAGGACTTTTGAGGTCCTGTTCCACAGGCATATCGGTGTGAAACTCAAGTGGAAATTGGGTTCTAACAAGTAGTTGGATTTGTTGCTGTTGCATTGGTCTCCTTGTTGTGCTGAGATATCCTTGATGAACTACTAAGTCTCATTACCTTGGTGGTGGAAGAGCTGAGGCATATGGTTCTTGGGCACTTCAGTCTCCATTACGTGGCATTGAGTTTTGATCAGCTGAAGTGTTCCTACCCAATATGGTGACCATGGACCTGAGTCAAGTAACTGAGAGCTCAAAAATTACTAGAAGTTACATTCTAGATCTGGTTTTTATCTTGAGGCAATTGCAACATGATATGGATGTTGAAAATATTACTATCAATCCATTGCTTGACAAATTATTCTCTAATTGCTTTTAATTTTAATGGTGCCACCTTCCCCTGCAGGGAGGACCTATTACACTAAATTGTTTTGCTCCAGGTGACTAATAGATTCTGTGAGATTCCAGAAGGAACTTCTCCTGAAGGTCTGATGGGTGGTTGGCAGAAGTCTTGGTCTCAGCCTGTAATAGGCAAGTGATGATGGGGCCTTGGACAGGACTGCTAGCATATGGACTCCACCCTGATTCTAGATTGCTCCTTGATTTTCTATGGTTAGAGAGCATAGAACTTAGCAAGTTGAAGCACCATAAGAGAAACTTACAGCACCATTGGAGAAAGATGACAAATGAATCCAACTGAGAATGAATAAGAACCTACAGGTAGTCCTCAACTTACAACAGTTCATTTAGTGACTCGCTCCTCGAGTCGGTAGCCGAGCTGGCAATTGAGTTCCCCAGGCTTATGGTCCTGGGGGATTTCAATTTGCCTACGCTCGGTGAACACTCTGATGGGGCGCAGGAGTTCATGGCCTCCATGACAGCCATGGGCTTGACCCAGATAACTCGGGGCCCAACTCACTCTGCGGGTCACACGCTCGACCTCGTATTTCTCTCGGAGCAGTGGATTTGTGATCTTGGTCTGAGGGGTAATGAGACCATACCCCTGTCGTGGTCAGACCACTGCCTACTGAGGCTTGACTTCCGAAGACCAAACCCCCACTGTAGGGAGGAGGAACCGACCAGGTGGTTCCGCCCCAGGCAACTTATGGACCCTTTGAGGTTCCAGACGGAGCTTGGGGTTATTCCTGATACTCTCGCCCACAGTCCGGTAGAGACTCTGGTTGCTGCCTGGCATTCGGCAGCATCGGAGACCCTCGACTGGATTGCGCCACTACGGCCCCTCCGAGGCGGCGGATCCCGGAGGCCTCCTTGGTTCACCGAGGAGCTCCGGGAGAGGAAGCGCCGGAGGAGACGCCTAGAGCATCAGTGGAGGTCCGATAAATCCGAATCGAACCGAGCACTCTTAACAACCTGCACCAAGGATTACATCAGGGCACTTAGGGCAGTAAAGAGATCTTATATTGCCACCTTGGTTGCGTCCACCGAGTCCCGTCCAGCCGCCCTGTTTAGGATAACCCGTTCCCTCTTAAATAAGAGGGATACGGGGGACCCCTTGCAGGGTAGGGCTGAAGACTATGCCCAGTTCTTGGCGGACAAAGTTGCTCGGTTTCGGTCGGATTTGGACTCCACCTTTGCAGAGCCAGCCGAGACACGAGAGGACGATTTGGTAGACCATCGCTGGGTTGAGTTTCAGGATGTTACCCCCGGGGACGTGGACAAGGCCATGAGGGCTGTGAGTGCCTCCACCTGTGTACTGGACCCGTGTCCCTCCTGGCTGGTTGTTAACAGCAGGGAGGTGACACGGGGCTGGATCCAAGCGGTTATTACCGCCTCGCTTCGGGAGGGGCACTTCCCCGCTGCACTTAAAACGGCGGTGGTGAGACCCCTCCTGAAGAAACCATCTTTGGATCCAGCTGTACTTAACAACTATCGTCCAGTCTCCAACCTCCCCTTTATTGGGAAGGTTGTTGAGAAGGTGGTGGCCTACCAGCTCCAGCGGTCCTTGGAGGAAGCCGACTACCTGGACCCCTTCCAGTCCGGCTTCAGACCTGGTTACAGCACAGAAACCGCTTTGGTCGCATTGACCGATGATCTCTGGAGAGCCAGGGATGGAGGTCACCCCTCCATCTTGGTTCTCCTTGACCTCTCGGCGGCTTTCGATACCATCGACCATGGTATCCTTCTGCGACGACTGCGGGAGGTGGGGGTGGGAGGCACTGTTTTACAGTGGTTCTCCTCCTACCTCTCGGACAGGTCACAGTCGGTGTTGGTCGGGGGACAGAGATCGACCATGAGGCCCCTAACATATGGGGTGCCGCAGGGGTCGGTCCTGTCCCCCGTACTATTTAACATCTACATGAAACCGCTGGGCGAGATCATTCGGAGGCACGGGATAAGATACCACCAATATGCAGATGATACGCAGCTGTATCTGTCCGCCCCGTGCCAACTCAATGAAGCGGTGGACGTGATGAACCAGGGACTTGAAGCTGTTAGGGACTGGATGAGGGCTAACAAGCTTGTACTCAACCCAGAAAAGACCGAGTGGCTGTTGTGTTTCCCTCCCAAAAATTTGGCTAGTGTTCCACCACTCAGGCTGGGGGGTCAAATTTTACACCCCTCAGACAGGGTTCGCAACTTGGGAGTCCTCCTGGATCCACAGCTGACCTTTGATCACCACCTGTCGGCTGTGACCAGGGGGGCATTTGCCCAGGTTCGCCTGGTGCGCCAGTTGCGACCCTACCTGAACCGGGAGGCTCTCACAACAGTCACTCGCACCCTCGTGACCTCTAGGCTGGCATACTGCAACGTGCTCTACATGGGGCTGCCCTTGAAGACCATCCGGCGGCTTCAGCTAGTCCAGAATGCGGCGAGTGATTGTGGGTGCACCTCGGTTCGCCCACATAACACCTATCCTCCGCGAGCTGCACTGGCTACCTGTTGATCTCCGTGTGCGCTTCAAGGTGCTTCTTACTACCTACAAAGCCCTCCATGGTAGTGGATCTGCGTACTTGGGAGACCGCCTCCTGCCAATCACCTCCTCTCGACCTATAAGATCGCATAGATTAGGCCTCCTCCGAGTGCCATCTGCCAGCCAGTGCCGGCTGGCAACTACGCGGAGGAGAGCCTTTTCAGTAGCAGCTCCGACCCTTTGGAACGATCTCCCCGTGGAGATTCGTACCCTCACCACCCTTCAGACCTTCCGCACAGCCCTCAAGATCTGGCTATCCCGCCAGGCCTGGGGGTAAAGACCATAGTCCGCCCCCACCCGAATGTTGTATGAATGTTGCTTGGTTTTAATTATATATTGTGTTTTTATATTATTGTATGTCTTCCCCTCCCATACAAGTTGTTAGCCGCCCTGAGTCCCCTCAGGGAAAAGGGCGGCCTATAAATAAACTCAACTGAACTGAACTGAACTGAACTGAACTGACCATTCAAAGTTACAACAGCACCAAAAAAGGGACATGACCATTTTTTACACTTACAACCATTGCAGTATCCCCCTGACGCGTGATCAAAATTTGGATGCTTGGCAACTGACTCATATTTACGATAGTTGCAGTGTCCCGGGGGTCACATAATCACCTTTTGTAACTTTCTGACAAGCATAGTCAATGTGGAATCCAGATTCACTTAACAATCATATTATTAGCTTAATAACTACAGATATTCACTTAACTGCGGCAAGAAAGGTCATAAAATGGGGCAAAATTCACTTAACAAATGTTTCACTTACCAACTGAAATTTTAGGCTCAATTGTGATCATAAGTCAAGGACTACCTTTATGTTAGGAATGCATTAGGATGATAAAAGCAAGTTATTTGTATTTGTTATGTCGTTTTTCATGTGCACATATAGCTGAATATGGCCCTTTTTAAAACAATCTGTACCTTTCTGCAAAGTCAGAAGGGCCATTGGGAGGAATATTGTACACATCTGGCAAATGAAGTGGCTGCAATTTGCCAACTGGGGAAGTCCTATTGAGATAGAAAGAGAATATATGTATGATTAACTAGCATAAATTTAAGGCAGTAACTCATGAAGAGCTAAACAGGATTCTTGGATCTACCAACCAGATCACTTATTAGATCTGTGTTCTCCTGGTTGGTAAAGGCCATATGGGAGATGTAATCGTGTCTACATTTGAGTATCAGCTTTCTTGGCAGGCATGTGTGTGTGTGTGTGTTTGTGTATGTTTGTGTGTGTGTGTTCTGCTACTTAAAGGAGCTAACCTTTTAAAAACAAACAAACAAAAGATTGACTTTTATCAATTTTCTTTCCTAGGCAATCACAAATCTGTGTCTCACTTACTTTGGCCATGTCATGTGGGAGAATTCACCGAAGAAGGCAACTTTGTTGGGAAAAGTTAGTGGCAAAAGGAAATCAGGCTACCACAAAACATGATGGCTGGATACCATCAAATCTGACACCAGCCACAGCATAGAAAAATTCAAAGAAAGGCAAGATCAGACGATCTGGAGAGATGTGGAGAGACGATGTGGAGAGATCTGGCCCACAGAATCACTAAGAGTCAGACATGACTAAATGGATAACATCAACATCATCATCACAGTAAGCAGTTCACTTGGAAGAGACTTACTGCATTGAAAAACTCAAAGTGGCCAAAGGCCTTCTGACTTGTTTCCACAGTGCCAAACAGGTGCTGCTTCTTAGAAACCCATAACTACTGTGTGAAAATATCCCTCAGTTATTCTGCATGAATATATTCCATGACAGTCAGCTCACATTTCTAGGCAGCATTCAACATACAGATTGCCACCAGACCAAATGGTCTGAGCGTACCAGAATGTTAGCTCAGAATTGGGTGATTTCTCCATGCCCTCATAATAAAGAAAAAGAGAGACAGAAATCCGCGCTGGTACAAAGAAAATGTGGGATTTGTGTGAGCAACAACTTAAAATGGCTTCCTCACAATAGCTGTTTAACAGGTCACCAGTCCTAAGGTTTGAATAGGAATTGTTTCCAAAATTTGAAAAATAAGGCAAATCAAGTTTGTAAATTGCAACTTTGATTGTATGATTTGGGCATGAATCCACAAACAAACCAAATCTCAGTTTGAAATAGGGTCCCTGATATTTGTCTGAGGTAAAAAGTTGAGGGTTTCTCCTCTTTTCAACAATCTCCCTTCCCCATCAAATATGTCCTTTAAAAAAAACTTAGTAGAGAAATGTGAGTTCCGTAATCTCTAGTAGGGGTGTGAAACTGGAGGCCTGCAGGCCAGATGCATTATGTTCAGAGCATACCCATCCCAGCTCCGTGAAGGGAAAAAAATGTCATGAAACATCACATGATGGCAATGTAACCCCACAACTTTGATACCCCTGCTCTAAAGCAACCAGCTATTTGTTTCTTGTCCCTAACTATCTGCAGGGGTGTGAAACTTGATTTCATTGACGGCCACATCAGCATTGTGTTTGACCTCAGGAGGCAGGGTGGGGGTGGCTAGCTATACGTCACTCATGTCAAGAGTGCCTGTGGTGGCCCCGAGAGCTCTGGCAGCGAAAATGGCCTGTTTCCGGACTGGCCCTGTATGTCAGATCTAAACACCCCACTCCCCAGATCCGGTCCCCGGGCCTTGAGTTTGACACCCCTGGCCTAGGAGAAACCTAGGTAGATTTTTCCCTTTTCCCCAGGGCTCTTTTAGAACAATACTTGGCTTTTCAACTCTACATAGAGCCCAGGGGTGTCAAACTGGGCTGGATGCATCACACACAGGCCACACCCACCCCACCTCTGCGAAGGGAAAAACCGTCATGATACATCATGTGATGGCAACGTCACACCGCAAGTTTGACACCAGTGACATAGACCAAACAATTTCGTACTCTCTTTATTTCAACACTCTATACCTTGTATCCTTTCCCTTAAGACTTTGGCCTTCACTATTTGGCAAACAATCATGGTCAAATGCAAGAGATGGGATTATGTTATTTTATAATTTTTTTAAAAAAAAAATATTTACTGGTCAGGCCTAGGAAGGACCAATGCCTTGCCTCCTAGTATAGCTTCATTCTTATTTACAGAATATCCCTGATGAAGTTAAACGCTAGGAGCACCAATAGGACTTTCAGCAGAATCATAATATTTTCCCTCTTCTTCAGGCTTCCTGAATCATGTTCCAGAAACAGCTGCAATTTTGCACTACCCAAGGTCATCCCATCTCATCCCAATGAATAACACAAACAGCTGCTAGAATATTGAGAGTTCTTACCAAGCAGATCCTCCACCTCAGATTTCTCTTAATTTGTGAACTCCAGCTGTTTAAGATATCAACATTCACTGGCTGGGGCTGATGGGAACTGTGATCCAAACATCTGGGGAAATGTACTGTAGATTGAAGTATCTACTCCGCTCACTCCTATCATTACTACTTTGGCAAATTAAAATAATAAGAATAATGACAATAAATGACAGCAATTACTTTTATATAATCTTTCTGCTCTTGCATAGCCTGTGCAACTTTATGTAATTTCCATAATTTCCACAGCTCGCAAGATCCTGTTGCTTTCATTTCCAGAATCTGAAGCACTTTGGTGCAAAATCACCATTGTTTTAAAGCAAAGCAGCTAGTCTGTCTCGCAATTACCAAGAACAAAACAGATATCGTAGCACAGCCTAATTACGGGAACTTTTAAAAAGGATAAAGTCTGGTAGAACAATCTCTTCAGATGGGAGAGGACAGGGATGTGTTTCTCCTCACTGCAAACCCAAAAGGCTGTCTGAAGACAAATCCTCCATATATGGCATGCGTATATGCACAAAAACCATACCCAGGCCAGCTTGAGTGTTATTCCCACAAGAAAAATTAAACACTCCTAATGCTTTTTTGAAGTGAATTGCGCCCACCCACCCCCTTCATTTGCATCTTATAATAAGGATGTTATCATTCTAGTTTATAGCTCAGCTCTTTAGTTGCTATCTCTCGGGGGCTTAGATTGCTCCTCCAGAGTTCAATATCTGTCTGTGAACGAAATGTAATCTTTTGAAAGCACTTTCCTTCCGTATTAACGTTACAGCTCTGATGAGTTAAAGGTTTTTCACTTTTCCAAGGTGTACAAGGTGTTTTGCTATTCCGGAGCGAGCCCACTGGATAATGGGCTTGGTTGTACCACCCTCATTCAGCAGACGCGCCGTGTGAGCCAGCTACGAGCTGAGAAACCCTTTTCACCTCTTTACGCTGAGCCATAATCTCCAGTGTGCTCAGTCTCTTACATTTAGATTAATTATAAAACCTTGTCACTAGGATATTAAAATGATGTTTAATACACAAAAGGGAATAAAGGAAAGGAAGGAAGGGATGGGGATGGAAAAAGAATGTATTATTTTGGCCCCATGACCTATTTCACCAGTTGCATGCAATATTGGCTTCAAATTTATTTTCTTCCTGCATTTCTGTTTCATAACTATTCTTTCAATGGCACTTCAAATAAAGGGCTTTTTCCTTTGAAAATTCCCAAGGCCACATCTACCTGAAGTGTATGTATATGCTATATATTGTCTCCATACCAGCAGAGGTGGTAAATTCAAGAATAACTAACCCATGAAAAGGAAATCATACAGAAAGGTTATTCTCCCCTCCCAACATCCACCGCTCCTCTTCTCTAAGAATAATTACCTTGGCAAAATAAGAATAATATTCTTGCCCAAGAACATGACCTTAGAGAGAGAAAAGGGGCCATGAGCATCCAATAGGATCTGCATTGAGCGTTCAGCTCTTGCTCTCTTTCTTTTCTTTTCTTTACAAACCCAAGCTTTCAATGAGTCAGGTTAAATACTCCAAATGAATATTCAGGAAAATAATGAATATTCAGTGAAAATGTGACAGATCTCTTCATAGTTTCATTCCACTTTTTTACTTGAAATCTACAAAACATCTATCAGAAACTCTTCTCCCTGACCCACCCTCCCCCTCCTCCCACGCCCACCTAATTGTGAACTTGCCTGAAGTTTACTTTGATGCCTGTTGATTTAAAGCCTACCATGATCACAAAGAAAGCAGATTAGCCTCTATGGTGAACAGCAGATAGTCATAGAACACATCCCTCCCATGATTGTGAAAATGTACCTTTGTGTAACATATGAGAAGCTGTTAAGCTCTAATGGTGATTAAATCTAACTAGCTATTCTTAAATCCTTAAATCATGACCACAAAGTCAATGGGTGCATTTATTTCTGGGAATGATAAATAAATGACCTGCCTCAAAGAGTTCTTCTGAAAGTGGATAGAAAGAGAGATGCTTGAGAGAAGATGATAGGGGGCAAAATAAGGTACATAGACTATTACCATGATCACCAACAACACTGTCATCTAAATAAAGAACTATATTTGTTTATTAAATTACTGGGCCACACTTCAGTACAAGCATTCCCCAAATTCATGCAAAGTTACACAATTAAAAATAATCCTAATAGTATTTCCAACAATATTATATAGTACATAAAACAGCTGTGATAAAATCAACATTATGTTAAAAACTAAAAGCTAAGGAAAATATAAAGGAATTTGCCAGAGTCTAGGATACTATAAATAAAATGGCACCACTCAGTGGTGTATTAATCATTAAGCAGACTAAGCATGAGTTTAGGGCACCAGGCCCAAGGAGGCACCACAAAGTTGAGAAAGAAAAACCCCAATGATTTCTACAAAGGAGGGGGGCACCAAGATTTGTCAGTGCTGAGGGCCCCAATGAGCCTTAATCTGCCACTGGCACCACTAAACAGTTGCCTCTGCAACTTCGTCATTACCTGTTGTGTTTCTTGGGAGGAGGACCTGTTTCATGGAAGTAAACACTTTTTTGGTAACCAAATCCCAACAGGTGAAGAGTTTTAAAGATACGGTACATTTCAGTAGTTTGTATTGTGTTTGAGAATGGGCCCATAAACTATTTAGTAATTGATCAGACACATTTCAAGCTATTACACTTAGCCTTTCTGGAGTTGAGGCCTTAATGGAAGATCCTCCCATGCTGTTTCATAATTCACCCCATCCTCCAGCTACTGTTGCTCCTATGTCCTGTTCATTCATTATCCTGGACACATGGTGACATAGGTGTACAAAGTTCTGTTATGTATAATGCCCCCCCCCCCTGTACATACACAGATTTAATTCTTTATGAAGTGTGACAGAATGATTCTTGTGTGTGTTCCATGTGACCATATACATCAATAATATATACAACTCTTTGTATGCAGGCTGTTTATGTGAACATCCTGAAGATGTGCTTAGTTGCAAAACATCTACTTTCAAAAGATATTTCAAAAGATACAGGCATTTGTCTTTCTATATAACCGGTATTGTGTGGAGCAATAGGGACCAGAACCTCTGCTCCAACTTCTTGGCCTAAATCCCTCATCCCTGCTGCCACCTGGCTACTCTCATGTTGAATGATGTAGATGGGAGCTAAATGCTGGACTTGCTTAGACTTCACCTTGTGCAACTTACAACCCTGATTTTCCAGCTTCAAAATAATGTGAGGAGAAATCTTAAGTACTTGTGATGGGTATCTGGCAAGCAATGTTGTTAACTCATCCCTTATTAACACTGCAAAAAATCACATTGTGTGCTAGTACAAAATGAGTTCCAAATTCATCTTGCAGCAGCCACTCAATATTTTTCCCAATTATTCAAATATTATGAATTGAAACCATGGATGGAGGGGGAAATAGCAGTTTATTTCAGTAACCTTTTGTGTTTTAACTAATTTTTATTACTCTTGGATGAATGATAGTGGTAAGGATAGGATATTGATTGAATGGTGCCCTTTGCCTTCTCCTGATATTCAGCGGACAGTGAGCACCAATTGAGCCATGGTTTTTCTTGCATGTTTGGAGTGTGTTAAGTTCAACAGAACAAAAGAAAAAAAAAGAATGCAGGTTTGTTTCTGCTAGCTTTGTGATGTATTAAGGAAGGGAGCCGCATAACTTTATGTGGCAACAAGTATTAATGAGTAATAATGTGTAATTAAAAGAAATTAAAAACCAATGTGGAAAATGAGAAATGCTCATCATCCTTGTCACCTTCTTCTCATTTTCACCAATGCCCCCAAACCTACCCCAAGGTTTTGGGATGCATTCATTTGTTCTGAGTCAGAAATTTGGCAAATCACCAGGAAGGAAAATTCCAGAGCTGTAGGGAATGTCTCTGTATGATGTCAAGAGGTAAGAGGATTTATGCCATAGATAAGAGACATGATTAAATTTTATAACTTTGAATTCTGATGCATTTTAAAACATCAATTTAGTCTTTTAAAACAATGGTTTTTCTGTAATTTCTACACTTGTATTTCAAACTATGCAAAATGTCAACTCCCACCACAACACTTTTCTAGTAGATGAGCTATATTTATATATAATACTAAGCCAGAGGCAATCAATGTTTTGCTGGCCAGAGCAGCAGGAGGTGGAGGGGAGAGATGCAAAGGGCACCAGTAGGCAAAGTGATGATGACAGAATTGAGCAGGGCTCTGTCATGGAAACACAGGTCTGGTTTTTCTTGCATCTGGGAATGATATATTTTATTTATGTTAAAAGGCTATTCGTAAACTTAAATTTCTATTTAATTCTACTTCCTTCCCAAAATGTGAAACAAACCAACTTGCAAATGGACTATCCATGGTATATTTGGAGAGGGGGGAGGGGGAGGAGGGGGAGGAGAAGGAGTAGGAGAAGGAGGAGAAGGAGAAGAAAGAGATTTTGTAATCCTTCAAAAAGGCTTGGGCTTAAGGGAATGTCTGCATGCCCTTAGTAAAGATTCTTGGCTCCTTGCTCCTTGGGTCCCACCAGAGAAATGGAGACATCAATCCCAATCAAGCCAGCATGATTAAATAAAAGAGTTCCAATGCAGAATTGTTGGCACACCAATATTAGGTGCTGGGAAAGCAAAATAAATGTATTCTCTTAGCACTGATAGAAACACTAGCAGTGCCTTCTCTTTTAGTTTTGAACAGGAAGAAAAGATGTGTGAGGAATTACAGATCTCAGTCAGTGCAAGAAGTCTGACAGGTGAGCATTGATTGGCTGATAGTTCTTCATGCTTAGCTATTGGTCAGAAAAGGCAAATATTGATTGATGGGTGGCTGTCTGCAAGCATTACTCAAAAAGATAGAAATGTGCCTGTGCTCTTAACGTTGTGGATTTGAATGAATTGGAAATAGTGAAAATACAATATATCTTGTCTTGCCCTCAGGTGCTTTGGAGAATAGCTTGACTCCCTCTTCTTTGTGGAAACCCTTGAGATATTGGAACACTGCTATCATGTCACCCCTAGTCCTTCTTTTCATTAAACCAGACTAGGGCTGTCCAACTCAATTCCAAACACATCAGGATTGTGTTTGACCTTGCGGGCTGGGGGTTGGCCATGACCAGGGTGGCCATGGCAAGCTCATTGTCACTCATGCTGAGATCGCCTGTGGTGGCCTGAGTGCTCTGCAGAGAAAATGGGCTCCCGAGCTCTATTTTTGCCTGCAAAGGCTTCCTGAAACCCTGCGGCACCGCAGGCCAGTCCATTGCTGTTTCCAGAGCAGGCACACGGGCCAGATCTAAGCACCCCATGGGCTGGATCCAGCCCCCAGGCCTTGAGTTTGACACACCTTGACATACCCAATTCCAGTAACTGTTCTTTATGTTTTAGCCTCCAGTCCCCTAATCATCATTGTTGCTCTTCTCTGCACTGTTTCTAGCATCTCAACATCTTTTTTACATCATACCAACCATGTAGTATTTCAAGAATGGACTTACCAAGGCATTATAAAGTGTTATTAACACTTTACATGATCTTGATTCTATCCCTCTGTTTATGCAGCCTAGAACTATGTTGGCTTTTTTGGCAGCTGCTGCACATTGCTGGCTCATATTTAAGTGGTTGTCCACTAGGACTCTGAGATCTCTCTCACAGTTACTATTATTGAGCAAGGTACCATCTATACTGTACCTGTACATTTGCTTTTTTCTTGCCTAAATGTAGAACCTTACTCTTTTCACCATTGAATTTCATGTTGTTGGATAGTGTCCAATGTTCAAGTCTGTCAAGATCCTTCTGTATCTTAAGCCTATCTTCTGGAGTGTTGGCTATTCCTGCCAGCTTGATGTCGTCTGCAAATGTAATGAGTTCCCCATCTATTTGTTTCAATGAAGGCTTCAGTCTAAAGCTCACCAAAGCACCTCCACTAATAGTTGCAGCATTGAGTGGGGCACTTGTGCTGATTTGTTTTGGCAAAAGTGAATTTTACAGAAGCTGCTTCTGTAAAAAATGAAGCAGCCAATGTGATCAGTGACTTGCCTCCACTAGCTCTTTTGCCATTATGAACTGATTGATGCACTTCACTGAAGTGTATTGATTGGGTTCCATGTCGACCTGTGTACTGTCACAAACCACCAATTTTTCAGAAGGTATCTGGTGAGGAAACTTGCCCCCTTGTTCTTTCCACCCCTGAGGCAGGTGGGAATAATGGCAAAAAAAGCATTCAAGGCTCAGTTTGGAAACAAGTGTTATGTTGGAGAGCAGTGCCTCATTTTCAGCATGACATCATTTCCCCATTTTACAGAACTACAAAAGAAAGTAACTGCAGAAGAGCAAGAGAAGTGGTGATGCCAAAGGAGATACTGATGCCTGTATTGGTCCCCATGAGATCTTATATTGCCTATACTGCTGCTGGTCTTGTAGAACTTTATCTAATGAATCTCAATACTGGTGACTCTTTGTCTTTCCCAGAAATTTTTCCTACAAACCTAACAAGGAGACAGACCTTATGAAAGATTCTGGAGACAGTTTTTTTGAGCAAGCACACACTATTCTCTCTCAAAAACTATTGAATTATTCAATCCTATTCAAAAAAGCTTCAAACTTGTAAGTCAACTGTCATTAATTCATGTGAGTCCTGCATCTAAGGTCTGGCTTCAGAACAAACAGGACGAAGGTATTTGTCCCCTTACTATAGTGGGTATGGACAAGTGGGTAAAATGAAAAGTCCCTATGGCATCCATGCAACCATTCTCTCCATCCTATTGTTTTCATCCCACCAGCAAGAGCTTTGTTAGTTTGCAAGATCACAGAATTATTGGTTAAGCTGGCAGGCAGCTTTTTTATCATTGTTCCTTTTTAGTGTTTCTGATAATGTTCTTGTAGAATCAGATGCACTGACCGGCCTCTAAGCTCAACAAAAAAAAGCTCAACAACAAAAAAAATAAGAGAACATTTCCCACAAGGAGACCGTTTCTCAGATTCAAAAGCATTTCAAATAAGGCATTTTCATCAAGAAAATTTTGAAAAAAAAAACCTGTAATGAACTGTGTTAAAAGTAGGACTTATTACTCAAACGATATTATGTTTTACATCATGGGTCAATGCATTTTTCAATGTTATAGAAGTGTTTGCATTTTAGATTTTCATGTGGATTATTTGTGGCTTTGCATTATGATCTCCTGACAAAAAATGAAACATACAAAAGAACTGGAGGAGGTGATTTCTTGGCTCCATCCTCAAAACTGCCAGCTTCTCTGTTCCATCCTCTGCAACATCTATAATTTAGGCAGGGAAAAGCTTTTATAAGTATTTCACATATGGAACCTTTATTCCAAAAGCATGAAATGTTACTTAGAGATGATAAATGTGTGTCTTTGGACAGCCATATTTCAAGAATATGCTGTCCCACCTTTAAAATCAGTAGTTAAGTATGGACAATTGTAGATGTTGCTGAACTCTCTCTCTCAGTAGTTCCAATCAATATGGACATTTAACAATTCATGATACTACTCAGCCCAAGCGACTAGTCAGATGAACCCTGAAACACCAGTATCTATGTATCAGTCTTTATTTCTACTCTGGGACTTCCTTGTCATTTCAGGTCACAGACTGTGGTGCAAAAACGTTGGTTCCTGCTCTGTCTGCTTATGAGCTATTGCAAATATTGCATATTTGTGGTATGCATGGATTTGAGACCTTGTGATTCTTATGTTCTTCTGGAAACTGGGACCAATACCTTCAGGTCCACCTGGCCAGTTTCTGGTACCTGAGTTTATTGAGACCTCAGAAAAGTATCTGTTGCAAAAAACCATGTTAGCTGAAGTCCTCAAAATGATGTCCAGTGTTTCTGTGCAATACGATGCATGGTTTTTAAGGTGTGATGGTTCCTTCTCACATGTGAGAATAATCCCAGCAAGGCTGCCTTAGGATGGAGCTGCAGAAGCACGGAAGTGGCTTCCACAGTGGTCTGTTGGATCTATAAATTGGGAGAGATTATGGCATATAATGAGGGCCAATGGCATGGATGTTGTCCACTTGAATGATGAGAAAAGTAATGAAAGTCTTTATATTTCACAAAACATCCCTCAAGGGAAGAGACCTCCCTCCCATTGGAGAAAAGTACCTGCCATAAAATTCTAGCATGCCATGTGGTCAAAAACATAGCAAGGACTTAAACTCCAAGAGTGCTTAATAAATGACACATTAAGCAGAATATTAAAAAAGCCAAGGAAGGAACTCATTTCAATTTTCCCTGTGTTAATGGTCACTCAGCACATTGAGAACTAAATATTCTAACCATCAGGCTTCAAGACTTATTAGGTATTCAGGTTATCCAACAAGTTCCAATGTGGAGCTGGCAGAATAATGTATGTGGCTGTGTATCTTTCAAGCTCCTGTTCTGGAAATTCCTTGTGAGCAACTGAAATCAGCGTGCTTTAATGAGCAGTCTGATGTTTTATTAGAATCCTATAAAAATTATATCAACCCGCCAACAGCTTGTGATGACTTAATCAATGCAATTTTTAAGGTCGGGGTGGGTGGGAAAGGAAAGTGTCACAAACAGGTTAACCTTTGCTATATTTTATTGCTAAGAGACTCAGTTACTGCATGTAGAGACAAGGATTCTAGAACCAAGGTAATTTAATCAAAGAAATACAGTGGTGGTGGTGTATTAGGGGATGGGGGGGCTGCCAATTTATTTTTATTTAATCTTTCTGAACCTTGTTGCAAACTGACCAATTTTGGGGAAATGAAATAGATATTTAGGACCCAAGATACAACAAGATGTGATTGCTATTAAAAAGGGAAAACATGATGACTTAAGAACTTGATATGTAATAAAATCTTGTCAATGTTAAAGTACTTCTTTTCTTCTTTCTTTCTTTTTCTTTTTGCATATTTACTGTGCTTTTTCTTGTTTGGGTAGTTGTGAACCAAACTGATTTTCCAATGAAAACAAAACCTTACAATAACATTCAGTGTAACTAGTTAAAATGCTTTCCCACTCTTTTAAATTGATGAGCTTAACCATGCCTTGATACATGTTGCAAGACCAATGTGTCTCATTAAATTTCTCATGATTTTTTTTTCTAAATTTAGAATTGACTTGGATTAGAGTTCTATAGCTTCATCCCCCATTGCTCTAGTTAGCTAGTTGTGTAGATAAAGTAATATGGAGAAATCCATGCTTATATGAGAAAGTGGATCTGGAAATTGCCTTGGTATAATTCCCTTCCCATGTGATTTCCACTCACCTTCATTTTTAACGGAATTCTGCTAATGTAGTGATCTATGTGAGAAAGACCTGTTGCCCACATTGCTCTCCTAAAAGAGGATTCAATTCATTTCTAAGGCAATAATTAAAAACCTTACTTAAGGCAAATGGGGCATTAAAATAGGAAAGGGGAGTTGTCTTGTTTGTAGCATATGGCTTGGCTTATTCCAAATAACGTTGGGTGTCACAGAATCTCTCCAGCCACATCAATGATTTGGTCCAGAATGTGTAGGTCAATTGGCATCAGTTAAAGTATGTAGGTCATTCCAGCACCAATAGTTTCATTTTCCAGATCATTCCTTCCATGTTGTCCAGTTTCATTCAGGCTCATAATTATGTGATTGTTTCCCTTCATCTCTCTATTCAAATCCCAAGGTTTTACGTTACTAATATAATCCATATGAGAGTGTCTAAGCTGGTATTTCTTATCTCAGTGAAAACTTTTTGTTACTTTAGTATTTTCCTTGAATAGTTTTAGCTTCCTTGATAAAATAGAGAGGGAGTCTAAGAAGTATATTAATTTTCTTGTCACTTGTTTTCCCCCAAAGAAGAAGTTGTACAATCACAGTCTGACACAAACACCTCTTAGATTTCATTTGTTTGTTATTTTTCCAAACAAAGTAGCCCACCCATCCCACTGTCCCCCAAAATACATACTTAAGCAACAGAAAAGCAATACATCACAATAAGCATCACTTAGTTGCACACAAATAATAAATTAAGACAGTTGGAAATCCCACACAGAATTAGGCAAGAATATCAATGTGATGACTAGAATATGGAATTGTAATAATGATTTTCAATACTTCTGCAAACATATGCTGTCTAGAGCTGTAAATTGTAGGATGGGAAAATATAAGTTGTTTCTGGTTTAATCTGATTTTAAAAACTTATGATAATTTAGAGTCACATGGCTAGTCACATGGCTCATAGTTCAGTTATTGGTACTTTCAGTTAAAAGGATTAGCATTAGATTGGACCTCTGGAGGAGAAACACAGCCACTTAGCATAGCATTGACAGTAATCAACATAAACCAATGAGCTGGCTCGGTATAAACCAACCAGACTCCTTTACCTCCCCCCAATTGGGGCAACGATCAGTTACATTCACAAACCTGGCTTAGCAACCCATGCATATACAAATTTTTGAGGGAGGGCATATATAAATCCTGTGCACATCCCAAGCCCTCCTCTGACACTAAAAACTTACAAGCATGGATGATAACAAGAAACATACTTCAGCCTCATTTCCTCTGCTGTGACATCCCCTTATTTATCTGGATGATCTGAAATGGAAATGTAGCACATGTAGCTGAACTTAATTATAAAGCTTTCACTAGCAGAAATTTTGATAAAGTTCCTGATCATGCAGTTCAGCTGAATACCTAACACATCCATTTCAGATCTTTCAGATACACGTACTGGAGACCGATGGTGATGGTGGGGGGGCACAGTATATTTTCCCAGCATACTCTGTGTTCACATATCCTAACACTTATATATCACTCCTGGTCTTGTGTTGGAGGACTGTTACAATTTCCCTCTCCATTCTCTCTACAAGTTTGGCTCAAAAAAAAACAGTGGATGGGTGCAAAGAAATCACTTCCAGAGAGGGGAATATTTGTGCCAGATGTACTTTTAAATAATTTTATTCTCTCCAGAATTTTTTTAAACTACAGTGTCTTTTAGGCCTATGTTATAGGCAATTATGTTGAGGTTCATCAGGTTATCAACCAAGGTAACTGGTTCCCAAAACACAGCTATTGGAGCTGTGCAAATACACTATCCAGAGATTTAATTTGGAAATGGTTCTATAAATTTAACTTTGAAATTGAATGCCACGGTTGACTCAAATTCATTTTTCAGATTGGTTTAAAAGTTTGAATCCAATCAATTTGACCTTTTAGAAGTAAGAAGTTTGAATCAGCACAAGCTTGAATAGCAAATTCCTGATGCTACTATTTGCGTCAGTAGAGAACTCTGTTACCAATGGGGACCTCCTTCCTAATATAAACAACTGCCAATGGCCCTCTTCAAATCAGGAGAATGGCATCAGCAATGGATTAATCTCTTTCTCCTGCCTATTTTTTTAAGCAACCACAAATTTAGCAATGGTATGGATTGCTGTAAATCTGTTTTGTGCACAAATCCCTTTCACAAGAGAAACTGTGTGTCTGTTTGGAAGTGGTACAGAGAAAGCATAGAAAGTCCTAATAGTTTTTTGAGATGAAAAGAATTATGTGTCTATCCTTCTCTGGCTCCCATGTGCTATTTTATCATCTGTCAGAACTATCCTTTCCCCAATTAATTTAGGTTGCAGGAAAAAATAGTAGTAATGACCCAGCTTCACTTGTCCTTTGAAAGAACTGCCCTCTGTGGGAAAATTAACTGCCAGAAAATAAGATTTGAGTATACAAAATTCCTTGCTTCTTTCTCCAGTACTCAATCCAGACTCTTTGTAGATCCTAGGCATGGAGTAAAAATGTACTAATCAGCTATAACCAAGAGCAAGCAAAACTTTGAAGTAGTAATTTGGGAGGATCTCCAGATAAAGAGAGACTTCCTCTGAAATACCAAGTTATGTTGCCTGTCAATATAGCATAGGATACCAAAATTACTGGATCAATGATTTGTAATTAATCATTGGAATTCAAATCTTAAGGACTATCAAAAGATAGAAAAGGTATATTCCATGTTGGTCAAGGCAGCACAACAGACTTATCATGGAGGATGAGATTTCAGTTCTGCACTAGTAAAAACCTCTTGTCCTTAAGAGAAGCTTGATAATGGAACCAAGCATCTGGAAGGTAAGTGATTCTGCTTCACTGGAGATCTCCAGATAGAGGGGAAAATAATCTGCAGGAGTTACTTTGGCTCTTAATTTCTTACATCACAGGGAATTCAATTAGTTTAAGCCTTCCTTCAAATTCTTGGATTTCAAGCCCATTTTATTTCTGTCCATCTATTAATTTTTCAACAAGGGTAGACAAATTGCTTCTCCCAAATATTTTAGCACTTCCTATCAGCAAAGGATGGTGGGAATTGTAATAAAAAAGAGGACACCAGTTGTCTTCCCATACCAGTTCACACAAAGAACTGGTATGAGAAATGATACTATAAGAAAAGATCAGGCTCCAAATGTATTTCAGACCCCTAGATAGTCAGGATGTGTGCCATTGCAGTGGCTGCTTCTGCCAGCTTTCTGCTTCTCTTTAAATCTTTTCTTGTTCAAACAACTTATAGCATGTATCTTATGGGAAAAGCAAAACTATGGAGCTTCACTAGAAGGAAGAAAAGCACTCTAAAGGGAGTTGCAATTCAAATATTCCCTTAAGAAACACTGGGACGTATTCTGTGAAAAGAAGATGGCCATTTCCATGATTGGACTTAATGTTTGATCATATTTAACTAACAGGCACTTGATTAAAACTTTCAAAGGGCTAAATAATAGTATTCCACTTCTACTAGTTAGGGAAGACATGTTGCACTATGACATGTTGCTTTTACATTGAGTTTTGGCTACTAGTATGCACAAAATCAACCAGCAGAAATCAATGGGAGCAGTTGTTCCACGTGTGACATCAGCTGGCACACCATTATGTCATTGCAAGCATTGGCTATGTTAGATGTTGCCACAAGAGTTCCTGTTTACTGTGCTCTCCCTTCTGCCATTCTCCATTAGTGAAGAATAGGTGTTAAACAAAGTGGATAAAAAGTTCCAGTCAGATATTCCTAAAATTGGCCTTGAAATATTCAGCATATACTTTAAAAAGAGAGAGATCTCTTTATGCTGAAGTAAGTAAAGTCCAAGAAATTATTTTATATTGAACCAGACCTCATAAAATTAATCTGTTTAAGTCTTGCAACTTTTCCATGGCCAAGGACCTTGGTTTTTACAGCTGCAGTGGATTGTGCAGTAACATAATAGCATCACCAGAGAAGAAAGATTTTCTGTTGGTGGGAGGGGCTGGGAAGAATAAAATCTGATAAGTGCATTAAATCCATCAGAAATTAATACACCTATTTTCATGTATTCTCATTGAGAATTGGCACCATCATTATTTGGTAGTTTCCACCAAATGTTGATTGTATAATCTTGACAGGCTCAGCAAATTGCAAAAAGTGAACTTGGGAGTCACATGCAACCCATAGGGTGCCCACCCCAACTCAACTACAGCCTGCTCTGTGACTCATGTAGCAGTTCAAAGGTCCAGAGAAAAAGCCTTCCTGAACTTTAAAGGTTAAAATGTGTGTTCTTTCAGGCCTTGGACATCATAAATGAGAAATGTAGATGTGCCTGAGTAAAAGGTAATTTGATTTAATAACGTCTTGTTTATTGGATCACTATTATTTTAGGTGGCTTTCCCATTGCCATTCTAGAAACAAAATGGCATACAAGATTGTCAAATAAAAGGAATATAGATATATATAAGAAAGCCCTTGATGAAAGATTTTTCCCCAATGATGTGGTTTGCTATTTTGTTAAAAATATATAAATAGAAAGTCTTCTGGACAGGTGGCAGAGGGGTGTCTGCAAAGATCCTGCTTTTGATGCTGTTCAGTCAGGTAGCATCACGAAACTAACCAAACAGCCAACCCCAGTTGGATGGCACATACGTGGCGCAAATCCCCATTGCGTTTCAAATTCTCTCAGAATTTAAGCGTCCTTGAGCTTCCATCCGGAATTTGCCATACATCGGGAGTTCCCTGGGCGCTACGCCAACCTAGAAAAAAAATGGGGACAGAGGAGGGAAAAAAGAAAGGTGTAATATGGACTGAAAGGCAAAGCATTTGTGTTTACAATTAAGAGGATGCAGCACACTAGGCAATACTTTACTTGATCACTTTGCACCTCCCAAGTTAACAATCTCCTATATTACCTAAGCTGAAAAATACAGTGCCCCAATCCAGCATATGTACCTAGTCATTCACAACAAAAGATCACAGATCGATATGGCCATTGGTCAATTTTGTAGAGACACATTCAACTACTTTTATGGGCCAGAGCACATTTTGTGGTTTATGCATGTGGATTCACCACAAAGAAGCCTGCATTCATGGAGCAGTGGTGGCACAGTGGTTACTATACAGAAGTCCAGGCCAACTCCCCTAACTTTTGCCAGTTCAATCTCAACCAATTCAAGGTTGACTCAGCCTTCCACCCTTCCAAGGAGTGTAAAATGAGGACCCAGATTGTTGGGGGCAATAGGTGCCATAGGTTTATAGCTCTTAGAAAGTACTATAAAGAACTCTGAATCAGTATAGAAGTCTAAGTGTTATTGCTATTCATACCTGAATCTCCTTTGCTGGATCAGAGCCTTTAAGTCTACCCTAACACATAGCATAATCTCATGACAACACAAATTGTCATCATACCAGTCCTTTTTCCTTGAGAAATGCTGACATCCAAGCCCATTAGCAGCTCCCATGATGTAAGACATGGGCTTACATGTTTGTGCCCTTCAAACTTTGCTGACTTTAGTAGAAGCTGTGAATGTAGAATCCAGAATTGGAGAATTCCGTCCATTATTATGGTTCTTGTAAATGATGAAGCTTTTACTGTTCCCCCACCCACTAAATTGGTCTAATCCAACGACACTGTTGTAATCTGATACTTTGTCCATAAAGATCATCCAACTGATTGTGCCGAGATGGATACTTGGTTATGTATTAGATGTGTTGGAAGCATGGAATGTTTTCCACTCATAATGCTGGAATATACAAGGAACTGCACCAGAAAGACATAGCTGATCATGTGTGCTGCTTCCCTTATTAAACAACATAGCAGTTCCTTAATTAAAGAGCAATCTTAAGATACATTCTCATATCTTAAAGTCAATCACAACAATGTGTTAGTGTCTATTACACAGGATATGATTCTGATCAAATACATGAAAAACTGGTAGTTCTGATAAAGACAAACCATTTCTTTATGATTTTAAGGGGCTCTTCAACATCATTTTTAGCATGAAATTTCAGTGATCTACTTTTGAGGGTTGATAATTTCTGCACAGAAAAAAATACTTCAGTAGTAATGTTATGCAAACATTGATATGCATTTTGTATATAGGATCATACAAGTATGACTACTATTCTGCAGCCTGAAGTGATATAGCTCAACTGAAATATATCTGTGGGAATCAGGATTATAGCATAAAATCATTTTCATTTGAAAATTGCAGTAGGATTGTGACAAATTTTCTGAGAAATGGCTTGCCTTTCTGAGATTCAATGCCTTTCAAATGTTCACAAGTGACGTTATTATATGTTCCGCCCACTTGAACTACATTGTTCATTATTTAGTGGAGGTTTTTGCACCAGAAATACATATCAAAAAGTTTCTTAAGCCTGCCAGTCAAGCTAGTATAGAATGTTGGCACAACTTCAGAATGCATTATGGCTACCATTAGAATTTGCTTTCAGGAATCTAGCAAATATTAAGTAGCCTCAATAGTTAATGTTTTTATAATGCCATTAATTTATCACACTTCTAGAAAATGTCACATTTCACATGGCTGGTTGTTGTTGTTTTTTTGCTTTCCGGCCACAATACATTGTCTTACAAAAACCTTTATTATTCTACTCTGCTTGGTTCCTGTGGATCAGCTTCCTTATCTTTTCTGGTTACTTAAACAATACTATGAGATCTTGAAAATGTGGACTTAATTTCCACGCATCCTATACATGGGAAGCAAAGTCACAGTACAGAAATTCCATGCCAGATATGAATTGTTCTTCAAGTCTTTAAAACTGGACTTCTAGATATTGCTGAACAATTTTAGCTAACACAGCTAATGATTAAGGAAGCTGAGATTTGCAGAAAAACATTGAAGGCTCACAGCTGTTTCAGTCTGTTTGGGTGGCACTGTGCTGTTGTCTTCCATTGTCTTATTGTCCCCAATAGACCTAACCCTCTACATCATGAAAGTAATTCACAACTGACATAGTAACCGTATTTTCAGATTGTGATGTACATAAAAAGTGTGACTGAAAATTTAAAATCTTCATTTTAATCACATTCAGTGTTTGAGCAATGTTGTTATTATTCAGGTGTGCACTGTGCAGATATTAGTATCCTATCTAACAAGGGCTCACAACCCAACTAATAGTAATAAATGACTTGAAGAAACAAATTCTGTGATTTTACTTTGTAGTGAAGGTTCTACTTCTTGTTCTTAAAAGTTCTATCATGTAGTCAAACTGAAATGACCACAACGCTGGTTGACTTCATTCAACCATTAAGAATGGTAAAGGCTACTTCAAATTACATTTAACTCCTAGTTAACTATGAAGATGTTCATACAGTTGTCCTTCCAATAGTAGGAAAGTTATTTACTATTCCTTTCTGGAATACTTTTATTTCCCAGAACAGCCTACAGTGATTTCCCAGTGATTTCTCATTTAAAGTACTAACTAGAGTTGCCCCTACTTAGCTTTCACTGAATCAGCCAAGGGCTCTAGGTGTTGTCATCTGCTGTACTTACATATTCCACATGAAAACAGCAGGTTCTTTAATCTTAGGTACATTGTGAATTTGCCCGGTTGTCCTTAAATTGCTGTATGGCCCTGGGCTTTCTATTTCCCTGTGCAAACTAAAACACAAGAATGGGAGTCACTTTGTTAAGGTTAAGTATGAGAAATCTGAAAGGCCCTTGGAATTCTGGTTTAATGAAGTCTTTGTAAGAAAACCTTTGGGAAGATTTATTTTGTTAAACAACATAGAAAACAATGGTGAAGGAAGAGGAAAGTGCCTTGTTCCATGCAGCCAAGTTAGCGTGAGATGGATGAGACGAGAACCTAAATGAATTAACTCTTGTGGAAGGTCTGAATCCTGAACTTAATGGTTTTACTCTGCCTTCATCAATGATACAAAAAGAGATATCATTGACATGTTATCGTAATTGACGTGGCTTGGGAAATTATAAGAGTAAAACTATAGAGCAAATGTGGATGTTATTAAGCTTTCATGATATTTAAGATCTGTCTATATTCTCGGATGGTCCAAGCCAATTCTCCTATTTGAAGAAAATATGGTTGATTAATTATTTCAAAGCATCATCTTTACAGATAGTTTTAAAATATATGCTATACATACATACATCAATTAGCCTCAGAAATGAAGACAAGACATACAGTTTGACAGTTTTCTGTATCACATTCTGTACATATGCAATGTGCAAAGTAATGGAAACTGAAATAATGGCTGTTTCACAGCAGATGACCAATGAAAATCTTTACATTCATAAAAGCCAGTACAAATGATATCGTTGAAATCTTTAATACTAGTACTAAAAATAGTAATTGAACTGATCAGTACTGAAGTCTTCAAACAGCATTGCCATTTTGATTTCAGTAATCTGCTAGCACTCAGATTATTTTCTTTTTGAGGTGAAGCTAAATACATGGTTCTGTGGTAAAGTCTGAGACAGATATTCCATACTGAAACCTGACCAACACTTCTCCCTCGTAAAGTAAGGAAATTATGCAGAATTAATCTCTGTATTAAATTCTGCAGGGAAACTGTACTAACATACCTTATACATGTAGTAAAGGAAAACAGGATGTTACTCTTGCATTAACCTTGTGCTGCAGTAAAGGCCTATTTTTCCATGTCAGGATTACACACAATATTACCTACCTATTTTGTAAAGCCCAGATTAAGAGACAGTCAGTCACATATATTCCCTATGGCTTTCATACAATTTACTAAGTGTCTAATCCACCAAACATAAGTAAATTACAGTGCTATTAATCTCCAGCCTCTTTTCTTCAGGCTCTCAGTGTGCTACAAATAAATAAATAATACAGGGGAAAAATATAAGCAAGGGATCTAGAAACTTTTGTAAGCCTTTGCAAGGCTAAAACAGCAAGCAGGTCACCATATCCAGGTCTTCATTTAATGGTCCAATCCACTGGTTCTCCAGTCTTCTGTAAGTTTCTGGTCTTGTCAGTTTCAAATTCATCAGGCTCACCTTAACACCATCATGACAGTTAAGCTAGCAGAAGTCTTAACTCCATAAAATAAATCATATGCAATTACTCCCAATTTTTAATCCTCCCTTATTTCTCCATCATTTTCTCCTTTGTTGCTAACTCCCAAGTTTCTAAAGGTCTGTCTGGTCTGCAGGATTAAAAGCAATTTGTACTGGAACCAAAAGGATACAAAAACATTTTCCCATCATTTTTGGAGTAAAGATTTTGAAGAATCTTCAGTGAATGGTGTGGAAGATCTATAGGTTCTAACAAATGCATGATGTAACTCACAATGCAGGAATAAGCACCATAGGGCACTGCAGGAACATGAGTTGATGAGTCAATATCACATATAGATCCTACAAAGAACTTTTATGGACAACACCTGAAAGAATAATAAAGACATTCCGCCCCCAAATTCTGCAAAAGATGTCTCAATCAAAATAGAGACTAACGTAAGACCTAGTGTTTTCTATACCCGTGTTTGGATCAAATCTGTATTATTTGTTTGGATCACAGAACTGGGTTAATTCTGCATTAACATATGGAAATACAAACTTGATAAATCTTAAAATTCTGCTGTATGTAGACATGAAAAATAAAGTGTGAAAATGTCAAGAAGGTGAAGATAATTATGCATCATCCTAAAAGTCAGGGCAAAATGAAACTACTGAAAGTTGTGCTAATGGAGGGGGGGAAATTCAATAGACTTGATCTAACATAGTGGCAAGATAACTGGAAAGAAATATTAGCCTAGAGATTTGAGGTGGGTATAAGGTTAGAAAATTTGTATAACTTTCAAAGTTAGAAAAATTAGGAAGAACAGAGGTTGATTGGCTTGAATTGAGAAAAGTAAGAAAAAAGAAGATAATTATTTTTTGGCCACCTAAAAGTGGTTTTAGGAATTCAAATGTAAAGTGCTAATTAGAAAAAAACAAAATTGATATAGGGGAAGGGAAATCAAAATACAAGAAACTGGATAGGTAAGAAAGTCAGAAAGACTAATCAGCCAGACGCCCAATAAACCAGCAACAGGAAGAGGATACCTTGAACCGGATTAATGCCCAGACAAGGGGAGAGTATAGATTACATTTCTGAAAACCTGTAGGGCTTGAAGATGAATTGATGGAGAATCATTACTATTATCAGTGACTAAACAATACCCTGTTTTGGCAATTGGCTTCCCTATGTAAACATTGTGTTACTTAGTACAATATACTATGTTAATCAAGACTGTCATCTTATGTCTACTTTGACATCAACCTGTATCAATGTTTAGTGGTTGGGGAGATACACAACGTATGAGGATATTGTTCTGATTCACTTGCCGAGTTACTTTTAATTCAGATAATTTGCCCAGGAACTAGGGATGTCAATAGTTGCTGGTAAGCATTACATTAATCACTTTCCACTTGAAGACCTTGAAAAAGAATTAAAATATAATATTAAGCAACAGTAAATGAGACCATTTTATTTTTTTAAATGTTAATACAGCTTTGAACATGTTTTAATTAATGTAAGAGTTGAAACTAAGTAATATATGATAAAGAAAACATATCAGAAAATTATGCTTGTTATTAATCCTCTAAGCAGTGCTCCTAGCTACATGACATATGATTTAGCAGCTCCAAAGTGTCTAAGGATGCTACAAGTATCTGTGAAGAATTTTGTGCCGAGCTAATGATGTTTGCTTGCCAGATCAGAAAAAGGAAAGTAGGAATAGGAAAATTCATGGCTTCAGTTTAGTACCACCTTCCTAGAAAAATTAATTTTTGGATCCTGCATGTCAAAGCAGTCAGCAATCCAATACAGAAAGGACTGCTCTGGTAACTCTTGTTGACATCATCAAAAAGTGTCCTTCATTTCTATAAGAAAATGCTCAAATTTTGAATCAATAACAGCTCAATTTTATTTACCTCTCTGACACACTCTAATCAACCTTTAGCTACCATGCTATAAAGGTGAGGGGGAAAAAACAAGATAGCATGAAATTAGAAAAGCTTAGCATTCCACTCTAAAATGGCAATAGCGGTATACTGAAATTGAGAATAGAAAGATTGATTAAATTTAGAAAATGGGGGAAGTGAAGGGAACACTAGAGAAAAATTGAAATATGCCGAATAGGACCTTTAGGCTGCCACCCTTGGCCATGCCTGCTTCGCCTCCAGCCACCCATTTCAGCCCATTCACAGCCAGTTTTTAACCTCCACTGGCCCTCCCCCAGCAATTCTCCCTGGCCAATGGGCCTCTGACCCTTCAGCTGAGCCCATTTGCTGACACACTATTTGTCCCAAGAGTTTTGTTCCACAGGACAAAAAGTCACCAGCCAATCGGGTGGCAGGCGGTAACAATGGAGCTGGGAAGTGTGGCCAAGGGGGCTAGAAGGGAGACGCGATTGGTGACAGGTTATGGAAGAGAGCAAGCGAAGAAAGGCAGGCAAATGCTGCTTACATGCTGCTCTGGGGGGAGGGGAGCTGGCTTAATATTGAACTGACAGGTCAGTTATCCCCCACACTGTGCACACCATTTGACCCCACACACACCAGCAGCCCCCGATGCCCTGCCACTGTCCCTAGGCCCCCAGGAGTAGCGCACAAGCATTTGCCTGCTTCCTCCTCCCAGCACCAGCTGCATACAGGCATTTTCCTGCCTGCCCTTCTCCCAGCCCCCCAGAAGCAGCATGCATTTGCCTGTTTCCTGCTCCCAGTACCAGCACAAGCCGTGCACAGGCAGCATTTGCCTGCCTGACCCACCCTTGCTCTCTTCCGTAACCTGATATCAATCACATCCCACTTCCAGCCCCTTCGGTCACCCTTCCCAGCCTCATGGTTGCCATCTGCCACCTAATTGGCTGGTGGCCTTTTGTCCTGTGGAGCTAAACTCGGCCAAGCCAAAGGGCAAGAGGCCCATTGGCCAGGGAGAACTGCCAGGAGAGTACCAGCAGAGGAAGTAATCTGGCTGTGAATGGGCTGAGCCGGTAGTTGGAGGTGAAGGAGGCACAACCAAGGGTGGGAACCTGAAGGTCCTAGACCCAAAATTTGAAGAGAGAGATAAGTGAATGAGCAGCAGATAACTAAGATACTGGAAGACAAGTATGGTTTGCTCAAATATGGTTTACAAAATAAAAATAATATGCTGAGCCATCCATCGTGATTCATATTAGCATGCATGTACAGTATAATACTCACTGAACTAAAAATGGAATTGAAAACCTGCCTTAGAAAATTGGTAGTGGAACATGTTAAGGGAAGCAGCAGAGGTATTAACTAACAAGTCTTTCAGTACGATGTAACACAATATATCTGTAGTTCTTCTGTACTTCTGCTAGCAACAACCTTTCTCAGTTCTCACAACTTCTGAAGTCCTGCATAAAATTACTCCAGTACATATATGGATTTCTGAAACTAGTTTAATGTGATGGTTGGAATTGTAATAAGTAAAATCCTCGAGTGAAACTCATGTAGTTATCAGTTTTATGTAAACCTTTTCTAATTCAAACCTATTCTACTGTAAGATGCAAGATCACCCCATCCTGTGAGTCACCAGGATGTGAAAATAATAATTTTCATCAGCATCATTAATGCAGTCTCCTGCATTAATAAGAATAAAAATTTTATTCTCTTCCATGTCAAGGGAACATACTGTACCAAAAATGGAAGCATTAAGAACTCTCCTTTCCCAGCAAAGAACAGCAAACATTTATGCTTCAAGTATACCTCACAAATCCATAGGGTGTTAGATCCATGCTTATGTATTCAAAGCTAAAAGAGTTTGTGTATGGCTGGACATTTGATTGAAAATTTCAGCATGAACTGTTTTCTCTCTATAAAACTTAAGTCTCTCGGCAGATGTTTCTGTCTGGCAGGTGTGTATGTATGTATGTACTGAGTGTGTATGTGAGTGTATGCATGTATGGGTATGTATCTGTGTTACACACACAGATACATGAACCTTGTTTCAAAACTGTACCCTTGCATTCTATATTTCTCTCTTTGTATTAAAAGCAGCTGTTGGGTTCACTGAAGCAGCACAAATCAGAAAAAAATATAATAGTTGGCAAGCTATTTTATACTTCGGAATCCCAGAGTGGAGGAATCCCAGGTTTTGATCTTGTGCTGCTCATTGGTGTCCTTTGAACAGCTTGATAGCAGAGTGATACCTGCCAAAATACAACTGATTTGGGACATTAAGAGTTCTTAAAAGTCCTTTAAACATAGGTCATGGGCAGTTTTAAATTAACCCATGGAAAATCCCTAGTGTGAGCTTTAGGGAAATTACTTTAATAGTTATTTTAAAACCAACATCTCAAGGATTGAAACTAGTACCAAATTGCTAATGAACTGACACCAACTTAAGCTTTAAAATAAAATGTAAACAAAAAAAATACACAAGAGATTTGTGTAGGAAGAGCAAGAGACAGTATCGCAGAGGTATGTGTTTTTAATAAAGCAAATTGATGCTGCAACATGCAGTATTCGTAAAACTTATATATATATATAATTAGAACCAGAGTTCAGATATTTAAAGACAATATATATATATATATATATATATGTACACAATGTATTGATAAAACCTATCAACTGTACAGTCTATATAAAAAGAGCAACTCCTATCCCAGTCTGTTTTCCAACTGGAGAAAGTATCACAAAGCAATTTCCCAATATGTTGAGTCTGGAAGATGCAAACTTGGAGGGTTTACAATGCGCACCCCAGTATGTTTCAATGTACATTCTTGCACATCCTTAAATGTTTCTGTCTTTGCTATATTAGATTGCATAGCAGAGACCACATATTTCCAATTCATCTAACACATGGATCTTCAATTGATTTTAAAGTTGGGAAAAAGAAGGAGGAGTTATGGGAGGTCACCTTACAGGGTTGCATAACGTTTTATAACTTGGTATGTTAGTGATTGTATGCAACAGTGCAAAACAGAAAGGGGTATGGGATATGATAGACCCTCTCATAGACAAATATGAGCATCACCAACTTGCTCATCTTTTAGTCTTTAGCTATGCATGCTTAGGAAAAATCAGAAAGGAAAGAAGGAAAACATCTAGATGGAAAATAAAATAAAGTTCTCCTCATTTCTTTAAAAAAATTCATTGTAATATAAAACCAAAGAAGCATTTCCTCAGGGGCAAAATATTTTATTGTAGTATAAATAGGGAGCTTTCTGGGTCTTTAGGTTAGTAATATATTAGAATGCCCTGTGAAGAAAACCCACTGGGCTTCTCTTAAAAGTTGCTTCTCTCACTGAGGGAAATTTACAGTGTGTGTCAAATGAGGATACGCAAAGCTTATGGTATGTACTTTAAGCAATTTTTTTTTATTTTTTTCAGTTTAGGGACAAAATGGGTGAATGAACAGGGTAATGCAGACAACTACCCAATTAAAAAAAGACCCTCCCTCCCAAAACACAGACAGTGGTTTTCCCAATAGAACTTAACAAAGGAAAAAAATACAATAAAAAGCCAGGTTGCCAATGACCTTTGGTCATCTAAATAATAAAAAAACCCAAAAAAACAAAGATCAAATTTGACGCCACTGTTCTCAACAGAGCGTGTAAGCAATAATAAATAGTGACTTCCATAGTAAAAGATAAAATTTCAGGTTACGACAAACAGCTTTCATTACAGGAATAGAAAAGGCTGATAATAACAAAATATTTTGCATTGCCATATACAAAAAAGGTATCAACTCCAGCGGGGCACTCTCTCTCTCTTTCTTTAATATGCTTTGCATATGAAATTCTTTCCAATCTAAATATATAAAGCACCATTTTAATTTATTTTTCTTTTTGGCAATGGGGAAAAAAGCCTGCAAAACTTTATTTTTTCCTTTTATTCTATTTTTTTTAATTTTTTTCTTTTACTGCATATGAAGTTTAAGATGCTGGAATGTAAAAGGGTAAGAGAAGAAAAGGGACCAGAGCACACTACAGAACAAACCAACATCATCACCTTGCATTACTGCATACAATGTGGCAGCAAAAAACAAAGAAACCCCAAAAGAACTTTGATATGTACAACCATCAGAGATGCTCATTTAGTGCGACATTCAAACAGGTTTATGTTCCCCCTCCCCCAAAACAGCCATTATATGGCCTCTTATCTGTACAATGTCACACTTTCCTTGTCATTATTTTTTGAAACATACAAATATTTTGCACTATATTATCCTGCCAAATTAAAAAAATATACTGTGGCAGCCTATTTGTTTTTTGTTTGTGTGTATGTGTTTTTCCACTACCAAAAAAGGTAACTGATACCCCTTTTTAAAAAAAGAGAAACAAGCAACAGTTAAAAATACAAGCTTCATTATAAATACTATAGTGCCTACTCTAGGTGAACATTAAATTCAAATACCATTCTAAAAATTACAGAAAAAAGAGACCATAAATGTGTTTTTCTTCTTTTTCATTTGTTTGCTTTTCCTCTTCTTAGCATAGGAATCAACAGGAGTGTGCATTTTCCTATATTTAAGTATTATATATTGTTAAACCTTTTTCCAATGTATTTATTTTACAACCTGAAATGTTGTGTGTATATCCAAGGCTTTTTAACTATTGGTTTTCAATGAAGAACAGGTCTTGTACACCACCAAGACAATGAATTCTAAAATACATTTTCCCCTAAACATAATTAATTTTTTTAAAAAAATCATAACATTTATATTTTTAAAAGTTTTGTACAAAATAACCACTTCTTTGCACTGTAGGAGCAAGACCAATCTCTGGTTTTTTTTTTAACATAACTGCAGGACTTGTTCCCATTTACAGCGCCATAATGTTATGTCCCACTCATTAGTCAAGTAAAATGGCAAGCTGGCAGAATTATTTATATGTTTATCATGAGATCATGCTCATTTAAAAAAACATTAATCTTGCAATTTTTCCCTTTAAAGTATAGACCTGTAAACTGGGAAAATTGTACAGTGCATTTAAATTGTCCTATCTGAGCAGTCTTAAAAAAGTTTTTTATACTCAACCTGTGTACCTCTGATTAAAAGAAACAATACAGACACGACAGGCAGAGTCAAGTGCTATGTGAACTTCCAGCGGGGCAGATGCTAGCTTAATCATAAAAGCAATGAATCCTTTTTTCTTGTCAATACAACTAGCACATAGCATATGATTAAAAAAGAAACAAAATGAAGAACAACTTTTAGGGAGCACTACTACTCTTTCTCTCTCTCTCAGAATGTCACACATCAAGGCAAATCTTAATAGCTCATAGTTAATCATCATATCAATATTAGCTTATAACCTGTTCTTAATTTTAAATGGCAAACAGTGCTAATAAATCACTATATATATATTTTTACACTTCAGTAAAACATTATTGCCAGACTGTTTGTTTATATACCTTTCCTTATATAGAGGGAAATCATAGATTGATATATGATACACACGTTTGTGCATTATTAATTTGATTGTCAAGTTGACAACCAACTAGACCTGCGCTTAATAGTTTCTGTTTTTACTGTTAAGTTTTATTTTGTGCCAGGATCACTAAGATATTTTTTAAAAATCTTTATAACGTGAATTTTCTCCTCACGTATTTAATCATCTTCCAAGGCCTTCTACACAAGTCACATTCTTTTTATCAATAAAATATTTTTAAAATGGAAATGAGGGGGAAGAGAAGGGGAAGGGGAGGGACTGATACAGGTTAGTAATATTTTAACCTGAGAGAGAAGCATTCCCTATGATAATGGTGATTGCTTTAAACTCTCCTAGAGCAAAATAAACTTCAGTTGTACGATCACTCTTTTTTTTAAAAAAAGGTGGACTGAGGAGGGGATCAAATGATGATTAACTAGGATTGGTTGGGTTTCTTTGTTTTTGTTTTTAGGTAGCCACTGTTGTGAAAAATATAATACAGAGTTATCGGCTAGGTCCTAAAGGACTCATTTACATTGCCCAGTGCGAAAGTTGTCCTACAAGTTTAGAACAAGTAGTTGCCACCAACATGGCTTAAATATATTCAAGGCACTCAGATTTCCATTTTAAACCAAATGATAGTACAAATTTATCTTTTTGATCTCATTTCCTCATTTTTCAATTAAAGACTTATCTCCCCACCAAAAATTAACTGATATTGTCAATGTTTTAAAGACAGAAATCAAAGTAACAAGGAATGTTTTCCCCTATTCAGTGTTATCTGTCTATCTATAAAGGGTTAATTCAAACCACATTTTCATTTATCTGTTAAAACACAAACATGGATATGATATATTGCAGAATGTATGCAGCATGGTTGGTTGTTTAAAAATACTTGTTTTGCTTTTCTCTTTCTCTCTCTCTCTCTCTCTGTTTTCCTGGAACATCACTGGAAATAGCCATGGTGCTGTGCATGTGTGTGAGAGATCTTTTTTGTCTGTTTGCTCAGCAAAGAATTTGGGGACATTTTTGTTTAAAAACAGCCATAACATACCATACATGCTGTCTAATTTTTAAAAAATTAATAAACATACACAACATGTAAATTATTGCACAAGAGAAAGGCTCAAAGTTTGCGTAGTATTGCCCCAATACAGATCATGCATTCAAATGATGAAAACAGAAAAGAAAGGAAAAAGAAACAAAACAAAAAGGAAGATGAAAACAGGTGTGCTGGTGACAAGCACTTTCTGAATATCATTCTTAGCTTCCAATATTTTACTCACAAGGGACTAGAAAATCTCTACACAGGGGGCCAGGAATAAATTGGGGGAAGGAAGGAGAAGGGGTCAAGTTAATATACCTCTATTCAGTTTTTATGTCATTATTCAAGACTCGATCACTGTGCCATTTTTTCATGTGTTTTTCCAGGGTACTGTACACGCTAAAAGGCATCTTACAAATTTCACATTTGTAAACGTCCTTCCCCACCTGACCATGCGTTTTCATGTGCCTGGTGAGTTTGCTACTCTGGGCGCAGGCGTAGTTACACAGCTCACATTTATAAGGCCTTTCCCCAGTGTGGCTTCTCCTGTGGACAGTGAGGTTACTACAGTTCTTGAAGACTTTCCCACAGTACTCACAAGTGTCGCTGCGTCTGCCCTCTTTTGAACTAGGCCTTCCAGGGCCTGGACCACTAATATGCGGGGTGCTCCCTCCACTTCCTGTACCGCTGCGGCCTGATATCCCTCCATCCATCTCCCCGGGAGGCGTCGAGAAGCGTAAACTTCCATTTTCAGAGGAGTGTTCTGAGGAGGAAGCAAAAGGCGATTGTCGGGAGTCTCCAAAGTTGAGGAATGGATCTTTTAGCTGCCGAGAAGCAGCATACCCAGCTAGCCACTGGGAGTAAACATTTTCAGTGTTAGGCATAGCTGTCGTGGGAAGGTCAAACTCCTTCTCAAGTTTGATGCGTTTAGAAAAAGGACTTAGGGAGCTTGGGCTACCCAAGAGCAGCTTTTTGGACAAACCTCCGGAGGCAGATTCACCAGGGGAACACCCCCGACCATTAATAGCACCATCATCGATGCGATCAGATTCACCAGCTACTGAGTCTTCATCACATGTATCTCTATGCACCTCAGATTCAGATAAGAGCCCTCGTTTATGTTTCTCACCAAGAACCTGATGGAAAGCCTCACTGAAGTGCTGCATGGAACTCAGGACCATCCCTTGCATGACATCCGGGATAGAACGATTCTCCTCAATAGACCGGGAATTGTTTTCATGGTGCCGAGCTGCTTCTAGATTGATGCCAAACCCATAGTCTGGCCTTTCATTTTCAGTCAAATCTTCCTCCTCTTCTTCTTCCTCCTCTTCCTCCTCCTCCTCCTCTTCTTCCTCTTCTTCATCCCCATTTTCTGGAATAATATTGGAATCATTCTCATTTTTAAACTTAGCCACGACAGATTTGAGGGCACTGCTAGCACTGCCAACAAGGTCACTGGTTCCGGGCTCTGGGGAACTGGCTGTTGAGAGGCCATCATCTGACTTCACAGTCATTGGGGAGGATTTGTGCATGTGTGTTTTCATGTGGCGTTTTAGCTTGCTTGCTTGAGTGCATGCATGGTCACAAAGGTTGCACTTGTAGGGTTTTTCTCCAGTGTGGCTTCTACGATGGACAACTAAGTTGCTCTGAAATTTAAAGGTTTTCCCACAAAATTCACAGGACTTGGATTTGATAGGAGGCTGAGAAGGAGGAGGAGCAGACTGAAGAGGAGGAAGAGGAGGTGTTGCCAGAAATGGTGGCTTGCTGCCTGGTTGGAATGGTTGTAGTAACCTTTGCATAGGGCTGGGCCGGTTCGGTGACAATGGTGGACTAGAGGTGTTTCCAGCTAACTCCCTAAGCCGCCTGGAGAAATCCATTGCTGGAGGCTCCATGGCCATGGGGTTGAGTCGCAGCACCCTGTCGAAGGCACTGGGGTGATGGGTTGCAAGAGCCATTTCTTCAGCACCTAGGCGTTCTATGCGATGTGGATCCAAATGATGTCTTGGAGGGGGACTAAACAAAGGAGGTGTGGGAGGGAAACGCCCTTCTCCAAGACCTGATGCTTCTCTCGCGACTGACCCAGGTATTCTAAGAAGATTAAAAGGATTATTGTCTGCAATGTGAATCCCATGGAGTGGTGGCTGAGAAGGGCATTCTGCACCTAGTCCTGATGGGATACCAACCCGCGGTGTCAGAGGACTTCCATGTTCACTTTCTAAGTAGATTCTTAATCCATGAGTATTCTGTGCATGTTGCAAGAGAAACCAGGCGCTGTTGAATGGCTGTTTACATGTTGTACACGTGTAACTGCTGGGTTCATCTTTACCTGTAAAACAACACAATGGTAACATCAATCTTTTAATTATCAAATTATTTCTAATATCAAAACAGAAGTTATTTTTTGTTGAATGAAATGCTAAATTCATCTAGTGCTTAATTCTGGAATTTGTAGTGGCCATTACTTTACCTTCAAAGCTATTTACTGCCATAACTGGTTCCTCTCAATTAGACAAATCCTCTCATATGGATTTGTCTAATTTTGTTCTAAAGCCCCTGAAGACAATGGCCATTTACTGAGGCAACAAATCCCATCAATCATTCTTCTGACATTTATGAGAGAAAAAGTCACTGCTTGTTTTCTGTATATCCTGCATAATGAATAATTCTGGTTTCATGCATCTAACGATCAAAATAATTAGATACTCATCTCCTTAATACACTTCTTTGTCTACATTGTTAAAAAATATCAATTACTGAACCAAAGGTGTCTTTTTCAAGAGGCAACTGGATTTTCTGGTTTTTCTTTGAAGTCGTTTCACTTCTCATCCAAGAAGCTTCTTCAGCTCCCAGAAGCTTCTTGAATGAGAAGTGAAATATCTTCAAAGAAAAACCAGAAAGTTCAATTGCCTCTTGAAAAAGCACCTTTGGGACAATCATGACCCGGAGAATCTCCATAGACATCAATTATTGAGTACTCTATACAACCATCAACATCAATGATTAAGCTCTTTGTCCTAGACCAGCATAAACGGACTTATTGTGCATACAATCCTATATACCTGAGAATAAGTCTATTATACTGGAACTCACATGTTCGTGTAGCATTGGATAACGCTACTAGGGATTGTAGTCTAAGCACAAAAATAGCATTAATTCAGCTACATTTTCAGTTAACTTCAAAAATTTTAATGAGACTAATTCAGTATAAACTTTACACTATAAATTTGGTTGTGCATTGCTACAAATTTGGTTAGGAAGAAATATTTTGGATCATCTTATTAAAACAGTTGTGATTTCTTCCAGGATCACATGACTACCGAGGGACATTTCTACCATAATTGTGCAATCCTGCAAGCAAACATGGCTGCATTAATTGTGACTAAATGTGCTGCTCTTGCTTATTCTGAAGCAATTTTCTCCAGTCAAATCTAAAATATTGCACAGCCTTAACTACAAAGCTTACTTTAGAATAATTTACTATTATTTCAGTGAAAAGTTGTTTAAGTTTACAGATGCAGCCAACTGCACTTACGCTTACCTGAAACTATATCCAACTGTATTCAGTGGATCCTACTCTTGAGTAATTATGTCTACAAATAATTATTGCCTATAGTTGCTTTATAAGCATATTGACTTTAAAACAAATATTTTTGAAATAATATAGAACTAAATTCTGAGTACAGATTGTTAATGACATAGGACTAGAAATTAATTACTTATCAGTATTCTTTTGCAACATATGAACATTAAAAAATAAAAATCAATTCCATTAAAATATCCCCTTAAGAGTGATTAAACAGTCAAAATAAAGTGTTCAAAATGTATGATACAATAGAAGGGTTTTTTGTTGGGGAGGAGGGTGTTGAATTGACCTATAACATAAACATAACCTCTGATAAAAGGGAAAATTACATATACGCTATGAATTTTGAAATGACAAATTTAAGTAAAAATATATTTCAGGTAGTTCAATTCCCACATTTGATTGAAAAATCAGTTGTCTATCTAAATTTAGTGAGGTGAACAAAAGCAAATATTTGAGACTGTAAATGTGAATTTAATATTTTAAAATAGTTTCATATGTTTTTTAAACATGAGTTGTTTCAATAAACATTTATTCTTTTTAATTTCATTTTTAATCTATTGTTTTATAAAGGATGCCAAGTGCTGAACAGATCCCCTCTTTTATATTCAGAATAATCCTGTTAGATAGATTAGGTTGAATGAAGGTAGCTGATGTAATATCTTCCACTAATCCTTGTGACTGAGAAAAATTTGTACACTTCTATGCCTGGTCTAATATCTCCTACAAGCCTACTGGTTCTCAATCTAGAGCAGCTTAAACTATCAATTATCTTACAGATATGTGTGTGTGTGTGTGCGCACACACACACACACGCATATCCAGCATCAACAAGATGTGTATGTGGTGCTCCTGTGTTTATATGCAAGCGGCTAAAATAAAACGATAAAAGACTGCTGACTTGTAATCTATATCTATGTCTCTCTGTCTCTCTTGGGGCACAATGGCTAAGTGGTTAAAGAAGCTGAGTTTGTCAGCTGGAGAGCTGACTGCCAGGATTCGAGACCCAAGCTTTGTGCAACAGAGTGAGCTCCCATTATTTGTCCCAGCTTCTGCCCATTTAACAGTTCGAAAATCAAACCTGGCAGAAATAAGAACAACTTCATCCTTGATGAGTTGATTTAAACCTTGCATCTAGCTTGGCAGTTTAGTTTTCTTGAATTTTTGGGTAGTTTTCTAGGAATCTTTTTGATATACTCTAACTTTTCTGCCTTAAATTATTTTACCACTGTTTTCCTAGTATTCCTTATACTGTAGTGAACAGGCATCCTTAAATACACCAGTGCAGGATATGGAACCTATGGAACTTCATAAACTAATAATTCTTCTGGTAAGAAAGAGATTAACAGGAGTCCAAAATCTTTACAAAGATTGGGGGAGAGGTGTCAGAATATACAGTCCCATATTTCCAGCAAACTTATTTTGAAGTAAAAAAAATGAAATCTGCTTCTACTGGTTTCATTAATCTTGTCCAGTAGTGCTGAGGACACAGTCCGCAAACAAATATTATAAAACCTTGATATACAAACTCAAATGGCTAAGAACATGTGTCTTACTTTACACGTTCTCTGAAAAAAAGGATTGCTGTGTGAACATAATTGTCTCATAAACATAGAACTGATGGAGCAGAAAAGTGAAGCCTGAACAAGGCCAACTTCATCACTGTGTAAAATGAAGCAGATATTTGAAGGTGCAGATGGGCAGAGCCTACTTCCCACTTCCTGTTCTCTCAACTGGCTGCCCACAACAGTCCTTTCATTTCATCTAAGACAGAAGTGGGAAACTACGGCCCTTTTTTGACTTGTAGACTTCAAGTCCCAGAATTCCTGAATCAGCCATAATTGCTTCCCTATAGCAATAACCACCTCAACATAAAAAAGGGTCTCCCAATTCTGTAGTTATAAAAACGCATCTGATTATTAGGGCATAGTCCAAAATCTATTTTCCAGCAATTCTCTATAGTGTAAAGAATTTGCATTACAGGAAACACCTTGGCTGAAATCGTTGAAAATATGCTAGTCAGGAACAGAGAGTGTTGAGCAAGACATGCCAACAGTTAAAATCTGTATAAAGTTGCATTATATGACCCGATTGTGAAGTTGATGACTGGATTGTTTTAATAATGAATAAATTGCCAAAAGTTACCAGGTAATAGTCAGTGGTGGGTTGCAGGCGGTACGTCCCGGCATGGCCGTACTGGAGCCTGCCTGGAGCACTGGGTACCGTTCCGGTACGGTGCTCCAGAGGGCCCACCCACCCGCACAAGCTCCTTACCTCTCCTTTAAAGCCTTTGGCGCTTCCGCGCACAGCATGTACAGCTCCTGCGTGACACTCCGACAAGTAGCTTGAGCGTCACGGAGGCTTGCGGAAGTGTCACTGGCAGCTACAATATATGCAAGCACCATGCACGTGTGCGTGCACACTGTGCGTGTCCATGGGGGTGACGCCGGGCCCGTTCCAACCGTACCGATTGGAACGGGATCTGGAACCCACCACTGGTAATAGTGTATGTTCGTGTGAGGAAACAAGAATATGTATTTTGTTGAATGCCCCTACAAGTGCATATTGTATTAGTCTTTGAAGAACAAACTAGATTTACAATGGTATTCTACTGCAATATGTATTTCTGTAATGACTTCTAATTTACTTTATATCCCCCCCCCGGCTCCCCCAAACCTTCTTTAAGTGTCAATTTCTGACAATTTAAATTAGGTGATTTAAAAAATGAGAAAGAATCAGGCACTGCTGGCAGGTGTTTAGCATTTTGGTTGCTTAAAAAAGGTTTTGAACAATATTTAACATTTCATTATTTTGCCAGTGCCAGCATTTTAATGAACCATGTGTGGCACAGGGGCATTGGAGACCCTGGCAAATAAAAGGATACATCTTCTGAAAAGAGAGAAACATGAGTATGATTCTCATAAGCTTGTTGGTAAGATTTGGGCAAGGCTCTAGACGAAAGACCAATCTTAAAGTTAGGGAACATAATGTAAAGGCAATGGGCAATGCAACTAATTTTATTTTTTTTCTGAAAACTAAAAAAACCTCTTACAGCAAGCGATGCCATCAGCCTCCAGTCTACTAACAATACAATACTCTCCTGCTTAGCTGGTTTATGTATTAGGTCAGTGGAAATAGCACTGTGTCTTATAATGAGAATACAACACAGTTTTTGTAATTGCATTTTAGCATTCCCATCAACTAGATATTCTGGATCAGAAGGGCAGCTGGTATAATCATAATGTCAATGAGAAAGGCTGTTACAGCAGAGAGTAAAGATTACATGGGGGGAAAAAGCAGCTTTGAAACTGGTAATTATTACCAGTCCACTAATAGCAAATGATGCATTACAATTTTACCGTATAATCTGTATTTCATTCAGCTTCTTGTTAGGGCAGTAGATTGTATTACACTGTTCACAATGCCAAAATTTCTAACCTACAGTCATCAATAAAAATGTTATGTTCCATAATTCAGCAAATGGCTTTCTCAACAACATATTCAGCTGTTCTAAAAGCTAAAGTCAATTTTATATTGCATTTTTAAAAAGTGTCACTTATTTACTTGTCTAAACATAAAATATATTTCTTTATTTGCTCAGATAAAAAATAAATTTTCATTTTTTTGGCCATTTCTGCTTGGCAAGGGAGGGTTTTTTTTGGCGGGGGGGGATTGGAGTAGAGGAAGAGAAAAAAATATGTAAGTTGGGACAGCAAGGCAGTTTAAATCCATGGGTGATTTACCACCTGCTTTGAAGAAACACAATTTCTAATTTGTCTATTAGTAGTTGATTAATTATGAAAGCTATTGACTGACCATTTTACCTCCTGGAGATATCTCTACCAGTCAGTGAAGGATTTCTAATGCATTAAAGATTAAAAGAAAAATCCAGCTAAGGCAAATGCAGCAAAGTTAGTAAGTTTGCACTAGGTTGAAGACAAAGTGCAGTTGCAACGTTTTGTTTGCATCTCTTTTAACTTTCCATGCATGTGGAAAATACAAAGGGACAAAATATTTGAAAGTTTATTCCTGTTCATCAAATAGTAACTCCACAATATTTTGGCACTTTCCTCCACCCCAGTGAGAGACAGACACAATAAATAAATACTAGAATTTCTCAGATTTGGGGAATTCTGGGAATTGAAATCCACACATCTTAAAGTTCCTGAGTTGAAGAAATATTGCATTACATAAGGAACACAACGAACTATGCCAAAGGGTAAAATATCAGAAAATAAGAAAGTCAGAATGAAGATATGGGTCGCGCCAATAAAAAGATTAAATTTAATACATTCCAAGTTCCATTAAATCAATTTAAATATAGAATACAATTACTGCCCAAGAAAATAATATTTTCTTTCTTTTACATTAACACTTGTACCTAGAGGGGCCCAGTGAATGGAATGCAAGACTTTTGGGGGATGGCATACATGCAGCCCTAAGGTCACAAGTAAGTATCTCTGCTCTAGGTTCATGGAAAGTTATAGAAAAGACTATAACACTTCTGACTAGCTCCTAATGAGATTCTTACAAACATCAGTTACACAAACATAACAAATTGCATATTATCAAAAAGCATTCCACAAAATTCTTGGTATGTACCGTATTTATAAAGTACGAGGAAAGTGGTCTAACATTATTTGCACTACTGAAAACCCAAGTAGCTGCTTAGATAAATGAACACAATCATGAATCCCATCAAGTTTGCAATCTCGCTAAGAATTAAGTCAGGTGACATATTCAATAGGACTCCCAAAAATTTAACATCTGAAGCTACTTCTGGTTGTGAATAAAAGGTCACTGGCTTGAGGACTTGTTGAAGGAGGTGTTACCTAGCAAAGGTGGCTGTTTCAGAAAATGTACCAAATTTTGGCCCATTTGGCTGACAGCCAGCCCCCTCTGGTCCCTGAGTCACTAAAGTCCAAGCTTGGTCAAGGTCCACTGGAAAATTTTAAATTATGACATAACTTACATAGAATCCTATTTAAGATTCTCATGGCTTCATGTTATTTGTATTCTAGCATCTGTCGTAGGTGAAAGACTGAGTCAAAAGCTGGGGACTACTGGTAACGGAGGTGTGTCTTCACAGCTCTGACAGACTCATTCCAATCAGCTAGGAGACGAGGACAACCCATTTCTGGATTCTCTCGTCAGCACACTGGAGGTACACATCCATTTCAATAAAAAAATAAGCTCCTAATCATTTCCTGGAGTAAAGGACTCTTCTATACTTTAGTACACAAATTTGAGGTATAATTTAAAGACAATAAATTTACTGCGGTTCTTATGAGAAAATGTATACATAGGAAAGTACCATTTGGACTTCCTTAGCAATACCTTAGAACAGCTGCTTCAAACTGGCTTGCTACCTCAGATATCGTAGACAAATTAAACAGAGGAGATATAATTAAAATGAAACTTCGTTTTAAAATGAAGTCCTCCTGGATTCACAGCTGAGTTTTGAGCATCACTTGTCGGCTGTGACCAGGGGGGCATTTGCCCAGGTTCGCCTGGTACGCCAGTTGCGGCCCTACCTGAACCGGGAGGCTCTCACAACAGTCACTCGAGCCCTTGTGACCTCTAGGCTGGAATACTGCAATGTGCTCTACATGGGGCTGCCCTTGAAGAGCATCCGACGACTTCAGCTAGTTCAGAACGCGGCCGCGCGAGTGATTATGGGCGCACCACGGTACGCCCATATAACACCAATCCTCCGTGAGCTGCGCTGGCTACCTGTTGATCGTCGGGTGCACTTCAAGGTCCTACTTACCACCTATAAAGCGCTCCATGGTAGTGGATCTGACTATTTGAGAGACCGCCTCCTGCCAATTAGCTCCCTGCGTCCCATCAGATCGCACAGAGTAGGCCTCCTCCGAATTCCATCCGCCAGTCAGTGCCGACTGGCGACTACGCGGAGGAGAGCCTTCTCAGTTGCAGCTCCGACATTATGGAACACCCTCCCCGTGGAGATCCGTACCCTCACCACAGTCCAGGCCTTCCGCACAGCCCTGAAGACCTGGCTATCCCGTCAGGCCTGGGGATAGGATTACTCTCACCCCGCCCGAATGTTGAATGAATGTTGTGTTTTTATGGATAATTTTCTTTTATTCACGATTTTTTTTCCTTTAAGTCTTGTCTTGCACCCCCTTCCCCTCATTATTGTAAGCCGCCCTGAGTCCCTCCAGGGAAAAGGGCGGCATATAAATTCTTAATAAAATCTAAAAATCTAAATCTAAACTCTTAAATATACTTCAAGTATATTCAGCTTATAATTGTGTTCTCCTTTGGAAGGAAAATATATGTGGTATAAATCATATTCATATTTGCATAGGCAAATTCCTTGGATTCCTTGGTGAAAACCTATATGAATTTGATTCCCAACATGCTAAACAATATAAGCACTCATGTTTCCATTCCATCCACAGAGCAGTGTCTCTTTTTCAGATTTTTGTGGCATAGTTGTATACTCAGACCAAGTGACAGACAGTGTATTGTCGTTCAACAGAGGCTGTATATATGTGCAATACATGCACACATATACCCATGATGAACTAAGGAAGGATAGTATGCATATGCATTTCCATGTTCCTTCTTTTTCCTTATTACCATTACCTGTAGTCAACCATCAAGAAGACCTACAGAGGCTTACTGACAGAATATCTGGGGGGGATACCTGGTTGAAAAGCAACAACCACTTATATTCTCCATCCTTCTGCTCTTGAATTAAATATAACCTCAATGCAACCGTTTATTTTTTAACTAAAAGGCTTTTTGCATCGTTATCATGCTGATCATCAACAGGCCTCTGTATTTTTTCCAGTTCCATGTAGGTGCAGAAAAGCCCTGGAAGTATTGAATTCACAGCCTGGGCATTCCAGCTTATCTTTAACACAAGTAAGTTTTATCTCTTAAGGATTGGAGAGATGATTTTGAAGAATTAAGTCCCAGAATTACCAAGATAAATTTCAGAGTTTTTAATACTTAAAGGCTTCAGTACTTTGCATAGTGCCTTCCAACTTTCTCTTGTAAGCATGGACCCTAGTCTAGACACAGAATATCATCATTTGACATCAAATTTATATTGCTCCATTTGGTATTTTTCATGCACTCAAATTATGATGTTGTTATAGGCAACAGTTTCAAGATAACCTTCAAATACTAGCTCCTTCAAATAACAGTGTCAGCACTGTGTGGTATTGATGTCATTTTGCTCAAGTGCAGAATTTGGGAATGGGCCAAGAATTCAGTACTAGTCCATAAGGCTTCGGAAGCCAATGACTGTGAAATTTTTTGGATCTAGGAGAGGAATTATATTACAATTTCAGAAGACTATATGTTCTCACTTTAAACCATTTGAAGCTTTTTATACCCCCCTGGAATGGTTAGAAACATTTGGGTTTATGTGGGGGGGGGGTGAGTGTCAATGAGGATTTGAGCAAAAAGAACAAACATATGGACATTCGCTTGTTTTATATAATTTAAACAGACTGAAGGATTCAGTTTTTCTTCATGCACTGTTGAATTATCTCAGCACATTTTTATTTCATTTGATTATTATTTTTTAATTAAGCACTCACATACACAGAGCCCTAGGAAAAAAGCAACCTAAGTTCCTTAACGCTACATGTGCAGTGGTGCAGATTATTCCACTATTTGAAAATAAAACAATAGGTTACAGCTAAGAGACAGCTGGAACAAACCCAGGCCAAGCATGATCGAAGACTATCCTATTTAGCAAAGCATGCTAATTTAGCCAAACTGAAGCACTGTGTTGCCAAGATTCAACAGACCTTTACTATGCACTATGGATGGAACTTTTTCTAAAGTGCCTCAAAATTGTCACCAGCATGAGGTTTCTGGCTTATAAAGCAGCCTTTCCAAAGTCTGTCAAGAAAAAAAAAACAATTAAGTGTCTTTTATTTATTTTATTTGTTAGATTTATATCTCAAGTTGGTTTCAGGAGTTCTTGGCACCATATACAGAGCTCTCTCCTCCCATTTTTCTCCACACAAACCTGGGAAGTAAGTTGGGCTGAGACAGTGCCACTGGCCAGCAGTAATCCAGTTATTTTATTGGCTCGTCCAGTGAAATTCTAAGGATAGATCAAAGCCAAAGTTTCCCTGGTGCTAACCCAACATCTTAACCATTATTAAGCAATCACCCTAGTCCTCTGAATTCTACTAAAAAAATCTCCTATATGTATCTAGTAAGCCTGGTTCTCACAAAGAACAGAGCAGTGGATCTGCATTTATTCTATCATATTACATATCTGAACAAATATATCAGTCCTGACTGGGGTAGGAGAATTTATCAGAGAAAATCCCAGGTTATATTCTATAGACAAATTAATGTGTTAGCTTTAGTGCAGGACTCATATGAATCACTGCTCGCAATACAAAATGGTGTACTTGAAATACAAATCAATTTCCTCTTTTGCGAACATGCTAAAACTGCCTGTAAAATGCCTATATTTGCCTTTCAGCAGATAATACTCTAACCTAATATTTATAAGCTCTCTTTGGGGCTTGGGAACAGTGCAGCTCAATAAGAAGACAGTTTTAATACCTTCTCACTTTAAAAAAAAATCATCCCATGCCAATTATTCACTCTTCCCACCTGAATCACTATTCAACAATATAAAGATTGCCTTCATCTCAACATAAATGAGAGCAACACATTAAGGATTAAGGCGTTTAATGTGAGCAAAGGAAAGTAGTAAAGTGAGCTTCAGCTGTCATTTGTGATTACTTAGACTTACTTTCAGCACATTCAACATACATACTCCCTCTTCCATCCCTGCATACAAGATAGACATGCAAAACAACTTTGAAAGGGTGCAAAGAGTTAAGTAGTGCATATCAAATCCTAGAACTACCAGTTTCTTTGATTTGCTTTAATTTTCATCCCTTACTAAAATTTCACTGCAAGTACCATGAGTTAGCAAATCCAACTTCTGAATGCAAGTACTGTGGAGTACAATGTTTGACTGAAGCCAAGTAAGTGGGAGCAACTATCAAACTAGGCTACTTCTAGCATTCATGTCACATGGCTGCACTGTTCTAGCAAGACTGGATCAATGGGCGAGAGCCACCTGGTTTTTTTCTGTGCCCTGCCAAAGTACCAGAAGGAGGAGGGGGAGAAACACACGGTGTTTGCTCCTAAGAGCCAGGAAGGAAAACAAGAACATGGAGCAGAGAGTGGGCCAGACAGAAGGGCCCCTGCTGTGCCACCTCCTTCCCTGCCCTGCTGTGCATACAGACCTGCCAATTCTCTGACTTTCAACACAAAATACAAGTTTTAGAGTATCTCCCTCCCGCTCCCAAACTTCATTGGTTTGCCTTTATTCTAATAGGTTTTTATCTACATGAAACCATAATCAGTTCTTGGACATTAAGTTTTTCAATTTTTTTTCATGTTAAAACAAAACAAGCATTCTGCAATTAAAACTCCTACATTATCTTCTCAGGGCCCTGAACTTCCTTGCAAGTTTAAAAAGTATAATAATGTTGTTAGGACAGATAGATGATACAGTTAAGAAACGTTCGCATCTCACTTAATGATAAATGGAATAACTTAGGAAGATGGATGTATGACTAAATGATACATCACTAATAAATGAGTGTGGAGAAAGAAATTCTGACAATGGGATGAATCTACTTTTCCGACACACTGTTTACTATCACTAGATTTTGGAAGGAGAGTTTGTACTGGAACCTGCATGTAATTATGAAGACAATCTTGTAACAAGATCTTTTTAATGAATGCACAAAACAAAGCAAATTCAATTGCTAGAATGCATCATCTAATCAAACATACTATCAGGCCTGATTGTTTTTACTACTTTAACTCATTTATTTTTTATAACAGCATTATACTCATTTATTTTATAATAAAAGATTGATACCACAATCCTATTCATTGATCTCAGTAGGGCTCTTTCCAGATAAGTTGCATGATGATCACATGCAGCTTCAATTTGCTGTTATGTCACTAAACTGGATGTTTGTCAGTAGATATGTACAAAATTATCCAAATATAACATTCAATTCACTTTTACTCAAATGACTATTTCATTCAGCTTCTCTAGACAATTCCATGCATTATTCTTGACTCAATAGGTCTGATAAAACTTCAGTTGCTTATCTGGATCTGGAAAAGCAGGCGTAATCAGAATTAGCCAAGCATTTATACAAATTGTAGACGTTTTGTGGGTCACAATTGTGTGAGTTTTTTTCAATGACCAAATAAGGGAAAAACTAATCCATCCATAGCCTTAAGAAGAGATTTAAAAAGAAGAAAAGCAGTCATTGGTATAGCTAGAATCCATAGCAGGGCCAGCTGGGAAGAAATGATACAAATTACATGCCATGGAAAGGAAAGCTATGGGGATGGAAGTGAGAGGGTAAAGTATTTTAAGCACTTAATTCTGCCAAATCAGTAATGGAATGATATGTTCGCCAATGTGCTAATAAGCTTTGTGAAAGCTTTCCTTGTTTGTAATAGTAAAGACAATGTCCAAAATATTTTAGTATTTGTACACAATTGGCATTTTAGGAGAATTAAAAATGTAGCATTTCTACTGCTACATGGCTTCTGTTATGTTAGTCCAGAAATGTCAGCGTTCCAACAAATCAGAGAAAAGACTTGTACCAATGTGTGTCCTTCTAGAAAGTGAAGGAAATGGGAGTAGGAAACTTAGTCATGAGAGCAATCCAGGTTACCTTACTAAGAATATGACTGTATCTCTAGAAGGCTGAAATATATCCATTGCTGTTGAGGCTTAGTCAGGGTCCAAAGGTCTTTCTACCTAGGATTCAGGGGACAAGCATGTTTTTCACTGTATAAACCACAGTTCTTGTGAACATGATTTAATCTAGGCAATCTGAAACAAAACTATCCCACTTACCTCCTTTCCCCCCTGATCACAGTTCTTCCCTTTGTGTTTTATAAAGAACTGTGATCAATTTCTTCAGCTGGAAAAAAGAAAGTGGGATAATTTTCTTTGAGATTGTCCAGATTAAATCATGTTCATAAGAACTTTGTGGTTTATAGAATGAAAAACATGTTTGTCCCTTGATCCCTAGGTAGAAAGAATTTGGACCCAATTCTGACTAAGCCTCAACAGCAGTGGATATACTTCAACCTTCTAGAGATACAGTCATATTGTTAGTAACCTGGATTGCTCTCATGACTAAATTTCCTTTGGACCCTAAATCCACAATCTCAGAAAACTAGAATACCACATGCAATCAATAAAGCAAGGATTGTACATAGAAAAATATCGGACCTCTGAAAAGTATAAGCATGCATATGTACTCAGTACTTGGTTTGGGCCCCTTTTGCATCAATTACTGCCTCAATGCGGCGTGGCATGGAAGCTATCAGCCTGTGGCACTGCTGAAGTGTTATGGAAGACCAGGATGCTTCAATAACGGCCTTCAGCTCTTCTGCATTGTTCGGCCTCACGTCTCTCATCTTTCTCTTGGCAATGCCCCATAGATTCTGTTCAGGTCAGTCGAGTTTGCTGGCCAATCAAGCACAGTAATCCCACGGTCATTTAATTAGGTTTTGGTGCTTTTGGCAGTGTGAGCAGGTGCCAAGTCCTACTGGAAAATGAAGTCAGCATCCCCATAAAGGTCGTCTGCGGAAGGAAGCATGAAGTGCTCCAAAATCTCCTGGTAGATGGCTGCGTTGACCCTGGACCTAATGAAGCACAGTGGACCAACACCAGCAGATGACATGGCTCCCCAAATCAACACAGACTGCGGAAACTTCACACTGGATTTCAAGCATCTTGCAGTGTGTGCCTCTCCATTCTTCCTCCATACTCTGGGTCCTTGGTTTCCAAATGAGATGCAAAAGTTGCTCTCATCAGAAAATAGAACTTTAGATCACCGAGCAACAGACCAGGTCTGTTTTTTAAGATGCTTCTAACGTTGCTTGTTGTTCAGGAGCGGCTTGACAAGAGGAATATGACATTTGAAGCCCATGTCCAGGATCCGTCTGTGTGTGGTGGCTCTTGATGCATTGACTCCAGCCTCAATCCACTCCTTGTGAAAGTCCCCAACACTTTTGAATGGCCTTTCCCTGACAATCCTCTCCAGGCTACAGTCATTCCTACTGCTTGTGCACCTTTTTCTTCCACATTTTCCCTTTCCACACAACTTTCTATTAATGTGCTTTGATACAGCTCTTTGGGAACATCCAACTTCTTTTGCAATTACCTTTTGAGGCTTTCCCTCCTTATGGAGGGTGTCAATGATGGTTTTCTGTACAACTGTCAGGTCAGCAGTCTTTCCCATGATTGTAATTCCTACTGAACCAGACTGAGAGACCATTTAAAGGCTCAGGAACCCTTTGCAGGTGTTATGGCTTAATTAGCTGATTAGAGTGGGACACTTTGAGCCTAGAATATTGCACCTTTTCATAATATTCTAATTTTCTGAGATTGTGGATTTGGGGTTTTCATGAGCTGTAAGCCATAATCATCACAATTATGACACATCATGGCTTGAACTATCTTGCTTTGCATGTAATGAGTCTGTCTCATATATTAGTTTCACCTTTTAAGCTGCATTACTGAAATAAATGAACTTTTACCCACAATATTCTAATTTTTTGAGTTTCACCAGTATAGTCCTTACTTTTTGTTTTTCTAGAAGGCTATTTTAATAAAGTTACTTTTTGTTTTTCTAGAAAGCTATTTTAAGGATGCAACCTGGTTGAAAGGATTCCCCTTTAAACAGACAAATGTATGTTATCTGACAATTTGTTATCAAATTTTGATCCTTTCTTCCTGCACCAACCATAGAGGATGACTGAATAAGATTTTTTTAATCAGATATGCATAATGGCTGCCCTCAGTGAAGTTTTTTTTAAAAAAAAAAACAATTACTAGGGATTTTCTAAAACTCAAAAATTAAGATTTTCAGAGCTCACCATGATAAAAGGAATTTAGGATCTCTCTTGATACAGCAGAAGTTGATAATGTTTTTATCATTCTTCTAGGTCCTACACACATGTTGATACTCAGTTGCGTTTCACCTCAGAGCATATACCCATTTTTAACCTCTACCAAAAAACAGACGCATAAAAATGGGAATAGATAAGAAAATTAGTATCTTCTAATAAGTCTTCTATAAGTCCAATAAGACTATAGCTCGGCCTTTAATACCATCTTACCAGGCATTCTCATTGAAAAGTTGACTGTCCTGAATTTCCCTCCCCTTGTGACTGGGTTAAAGGCCTCCTGATGGACCATCCACAAACAGTAAGGGTTGCTTCATATTTCCACCCTGAAACTCAGCACAGGCTCCCTTTAGGCTGTGTGCTCAGCCCCTACCTGTACTCGCTGAATACACATGACTGCATATCCTCGAATCCATCCAACATCATGATTAAGGTTGCAGATGACACAATGGTGCTGGGGCTTATAACTGGAGGGGACGAATCAGCATACAAGGAAGAAGTCCAGAAGGTATCCACATGGTGTTCAAAAAACAACCTACATCTAAATACTAGCAAGACAAAGGAGATGGTGCTACTTTTCCGAAAATACAGAGAGGAACCTGCCCGATTGTATATCAAGAGGGGACATGTGGAGAGGGTTTCTTCTTTCAAATTCTTGGGAGAGGTCATTAATCAGGATCTCACCTTGGAAAACAACATGTCCCAGGTGGTTAGTAAAGCTCAACAGAGATTTTATTTCCTTAGAGTCCTGCAGAAAAATCAGGTGGAACAATGGCTGATGACGTCTTTCTATTGGTGCACGATAGAACGTGTCCTCATATACCGTATAACACTATGGTACACTGATTTAACAGTTGCAGACAGAAAGGCACTACAGAGAGTGATCAATTTGGCACAAGAAACCATTGGTTGCCCTCTAACATCACCGGATGACATTGCCAGGTCTCGCTGTTTCAGCAGAGTAAGGAAGATACTTAGGGATAATTCACAATGTCTCCTTTCATTTTTACCATCGGGCAAAAGAAGCTGAAGTATAGTAAGCTGGACAAACAGGTGTAAAAACAGCTTCTACTCATGGGCTGTCAGACTCCTAAACCCAATCACAATCACTCCATATGGAAACATATGACTAGTTTTTCACTCCTTCCCCCCAATTATTTGTATAAGGATTATTCTCTATACTATTTATGTTGTCTTGTATTTTCTATTATGGATTGCACCAGTAGAGGATACACCAATTTTGTTGTATACCTGATATACAATGACAATAAAGGCTGTTGTTTTTGTTATTATTATACAATTGTATCACAGCGGCCAGTTGTTTCACCGGATTTGGCATTGATTACTAGTCGGGCCCTACCCAGGGGCCTAAGACGTCGTAACACACTTTTGTAATATTTCATTACTACTACTACTACTACTACTACTACTACTACCACCACCACCACCACCACCACCACCACCACCACCACCACCACCATTATTACTGTTATTATTATTATTGGGTTAATCTTTGGTGAGATGCATAGCCTTTGGGGCTGGTTGGTAGCTCAACAGCTCGAGTTCTAACCAACTGTTAAGGTAACGTCGGAGGATATAAGCTGTTCCAAGTAGGGTGGTTTTTTTGTAGAATCAGAATATTCAAGTCTGATAAATTTAAATTTTCCAAATAGCGAGGTAGCCCTTTAGGTATTGCTCCAAGGGCTCCAATTACAATCGGGACAATAGACAATTTCTTTTTCCACAGTCGCTCAACTTCAATTTGCAAGTCCCGGTACTTTGTGATTTTTTCTTTCTTTTTAAAAATATTATTATTATTGTACAATTGTATCACAGCGGCCAGTTGTTTCGCCGGATTTGGCATTGGTTACTAGTCGGGCCCCACCCAGGGGCCTAGGACGTCGTAACGTATTTTCGTAATATGCGTGCAGATCCAAGCAGTGCGGCTTTTTGCATTTGACTGATGGTGATTTTGTCAATTTTTAACTGTTTTAAATGTAATTCCAGTGCTTTTGGAATAGCACCCAGTGTGCCAATTACCACTGGAATTACCACTGCTGGTTTGTGCCATAGTCGTTGAATTTCGATTTTTAAGTCCTGGTATCTTGCGATTTTTTCATGTTCCTTCTCGGCGACCCTGCTATCACCTGGTATTGCGATGTCTATGATTGTGACCTTATTTTTCTCAACCAGTGTGATGTCTGGTGTATTATGCGCCAGTATTTTGTCAGTTTGTATACGGAAATCCCACAAGATCTTGACCATCTGATTTTCGGTGACTTTTTCAGGCTGATGTTCCCACCAGTTTGTTGCTGTTTTAATATTATAATTTTTGCACAAATTCCAATGGATCATTTGTGCTACTGAATTGTGCCGCAATTTATAATCAGTCTGCGCGATTTTTTTACAGCAGCTGAGTATGTGATCAACAGTTTCATCAGCTTCTTTGCAAAGTCTGCATTTGGCATCATCAGAGGATTTTTCGATTTTGGCCTTAATGGCATTTGTGCGGATAGCTTGTTCTTGCGCAGCCAGGATTAGTGACTCTGTTTCTTTCTTCAATGTACCTGTTTTTAACCATAACCAAGTTTGTTCACTGTCCACTTTATCTTTTATTTTTTCCAGAAATTGACCATGCAGTGCTTTGTTCTGCCAACTCTCCATTCTTGATTTTATCACATCTTTTCTGTATTCTTGTTTTGTCTGTTGGGCCTTCAGTAGATTTTTGTTCTTTACTTCGATTAATAGATGTTCTTGACTTTCTTTTAAATAATCAGCCAGTGCATGTTTTTCTTCTTCAACTGTTTGCTTCACTTGTAATAATCCTCTGCCACCTGATTTTCGGGGCAGATATAGTCTATCAGTATCACCACGTGGGTGTAAACTGTAGTGCATTGTCATTAGTTTCCTGGTTTTTCGGTCCAAAAGGTCCAAATCAGCTTGTGTCCAGTTAACTATGCCAGCTGTGTATCTTATAACTGGTATTGCCCAGGTATTTATGGCCTTGATTGTATTTCCACCATTCAATTTAGATTTCAAAATTTTCCTAACTCTGTTGGTGTACTCTCGCCTGACAATAGTTTTTACTTCTCCGTGCTTGATGTTATCCAACTGCAGAATGCCTAAGTATTTGTAGGCTTCATTTTCTTTGCATTTAATTAGTTGGCCATTGGGCATTTCAATTCCCTCAGATGCAGTGATTTTGCCCCTTTTTATGGATACAGTGGCGCATTTTTCCATGCCAAACTGCATTGAAATATCGGTGCTGAATATTATTATTATTATTATTATTATTATTATTATTATTATTATTATTATTATACAATTGTATCACAGCAGCCAGTTGTTTCACCGGATTTGGCATTGGTTACTAGTCGGGCCCCACCCAGGGGCCTAGGACGTCGTAACGTATTTTCTTAATATGCGTGCAGATCCAAGCAGTGCGGCTTTTTGCATTTGACTGATGGTGATTTTGTCAATTTTTAACTGTTTTAAATGTAATTCCAGTGCTTTTGGAATAGCACCCAGTGTGCCAATTACCACTGGAATTACCACTGCTGGTTTGTGCCATAGTCGTTGAATTTCGATTTTTAAGTCCTGGTATCTTGTGATTTTTTCATGTTCCTTCTCGGCGACCCTGCTATCACCTGGTATTGCGATGTCTATGATTGTGACCTTATTTTTCTCAACCAGTGTGATGTCTGGTGTATTATGCGCCAGTATTTTGTCGGTTTGTATACGGAAATCCCACAAGATCTTGACCATCTGATTTTCGGTGACTTTTTCAGGCTGATGTTCCCACCAGTTTGTTGCTGTTTTAATATTATAATTTTTGCACAAATTCCAATGGATCATTTGTGCTACTGAATTGTGCCGCAATTTATAATCAGTCTGCGCGATTTTTTTACAGTAGCTGAGTATGTGATCAACACTTTCATCAGCTTCTTTGCAAAGTCTGCATTTGGCATCATCAGAGGATTTTTCGATTTTGGCCTTAATGGCATTTGTGCGGATAGCTTGTTCTTGCGCAGCCAGGATTAGTGACTCTGTTTCTTTTTTTAATGAACCTGTTGTTAACCATAACCAAGTTTGTTCACTGTCCACTTTATCTTTTATTTTTTCCAGAAATTGGCCATGCAGTGCTTTGTTCTGCCAACTCTCCATTCTTGATTTTATCACATCTTTTCTGTATTCTTGTTTCGTCTGTTGGGCCTTCAGTAGATTTTTGTTCTTTACTTCGATTAATAGATGTTCTTGACTTTCTTTTAAATAATCAGCCAGTGCATGTTTTTCTTCTTCAACTGTTTGCTTCACTTGTAATAATCCTCTGCCACCTGATTTTCGGGGCAGGTACAGTCTATCAGTATCACCACGTGGATGTAAACTGTAGTGCATTGTCATTAGTTTCCTGGTTTTTCGGTCCAAAAGGTCCAAATCAGCTTGTGTCCAGTTAACTATACCAGCTGTGTATCTTATAACTGGTATTGCCCAGGTATTTATGGCCTTGATTATATTTCCACCATTCAATTTAGATTTCAAAATTTTCCTAACTCTGTTGGTGTACTCTCGCCTGACAATAGTTTTTACTTCTCCATGCTTGATGTTATCCAACTGCAGAATGCCTAAGTATTTGTAGGCTTCATTTTCTTTGCATTTAATTAATTGGCCATTGGGCATTTCAATTCCTTCACATGCAGTGATTTTGCCCCTTTTTATGGATACAGTGGCGCATTTTTCCATGCCAAACTGCATTGAAATATCAGTGCTGAATACTCGGACTGTGTTTGTCAATGATTGGATTTCTATTTCTGACTTTCCATAGAGTTTCAAATCATCCATATATAGTAAATGTGAAATCTTTTCAGCTTCTTTGGCTGTTTGATAGCCTAATTTCATTTTTTTTAAGATTACTGATAGTGGGATCATTGCGATGATGAAGAGAAGAGGTGAAAGTGAATCACCCTGGAAAATTCCTCGCTTGATATTAACTATTCCGTAGATCTCATTCCCTACTGCCAACTCAGTTCTCCATTGTTTCATCGCCTTTTCAGTAAAGGATGTAATATTTTTGCTAATACCAGTTGTTTCTAAGCATTTTATGATCCAACTATGTGGCAGTGAGTCAAATGCCTTTTTGTAATCAATCCAGACCATATTCAAGTTCGTTTTTCTGTTCTTACAATTTTCTAATATCATTTTATCAATTAGAAGCTGATCTTTGGTGCCCCTGCTCCTTCTTTTGTTGCCTTTTTGCTCTACTGGCAAGATGTTGTTTGTTTCCAAATAATCCATCATGTTATCTGCAATAATGCCTGTGAGTAATTTGAAGGTTGTTGGCAAGCATGTTATTGGTCTGTAGTTTTCAGGTGTTGTTCCTTTAGCTGCATCTTTCTGAATCAAGTATGTTTTTCCAGTTGTCAACCATTCATCAATTTGGCCCTTTTGTAAAATTTCATTCAGTTGCCTGGCCAATATTGCATGTAAACTGGTCAGATATTTGATTATTATTATTATTATTATTATTATTATTATTATTATTATTATTATTATAATACAATTGTATCACAGCGGCCAGTTGTTTCGCCGGATTTGGCATTGGTTACTAGTCGGGCCCCACCCAGGGGCCTAGGATGTTGTAACGTATTTTCGTAATATGCGTGCAGATCCAAGCAGTGCGGCTTTTTGCATTTGACTGATGGTGATTTTGTCAATTTTTAACTGTTTTAAATGTAATTCCAGTGCTTTTGGAATAGCACCCAGTGTGCCAATTACCACTGGAATTACCACTGCTGGTTTGTGCCATAGTCGTTGAATTTCAATTTTTAAGTCCTGGTATTTTGCGATTTTTTCATGTTCCTTCTCAGCGACCCTGCTATCACCTGGTATTGCGATGTCTATGATTGTGACCTTATTTTTCTCAACCAGTGTGATGTCTGGTATATTATGCGCCAGTATTTTGTCTGTTTGTATGCGAAAATCCCACAAGATCTTGACCATCTGATTTTCGGTGACTTTTTCAGGCTGATGTTCCCACCAGTTTGTTGCTGTTTTAATATTATAATTTTTGCACAAATTCCAATGGATCATTTGTGCTACTGAATTGTGCCACAATTTATAATCAGTCTGCGTGATTTTTTTACAGCAGCTGAGTATGTGATCAACAGTTTCATCAGCTTCTTTGCAAAGTCTGCATTTGGCATCATCGGAGGATTTTTCGATTTTGGCCTTAATGGCATTTGTGCGGATAGCTTGTTCTTGCGCAGCCAGGATTAGTGACTCTGTTTCTTTCTTTAATGTACCTGTTGTTAACCATAACCAAGTTTGTTCACTGTCCATCTTTTATTTTTTCCAGAAATTGGCCATGCAGTGCTTTGTTCTGCCAACTCTCCATTCTTGATTTTATCACATCTTTTCTGTATTCTTGATTCGTCTGTTGGGCCTTCAGTAGATTTTTGCTCTTTACTTCGATTAATAGATGTTCTTGACTTTCTTTTGAATAATCAGCCAGTACATGTTTTTCTTCTTCAACTGTTTGCTTCACTTGTAATAATCCTCTGCCACCTGATTTTTGGGGCAGGTATAGTCTATCAGTATCACCACGTGGATGTAAACTGTAGTGCATTGTCATTAGTTTCCTGGTTTTTCGGTCCAAAAGGTCCAAATCAGCTTGTGTCCAGTTAACTATACCAGCTGTGTATCTTATAACAGGTATTGCCCAGGTATTTATGGCCTTGATTGTATTTCCACCATTCAATTTAGATTTCAACATTTTCCTAACTCTGTTGGTGTACTCTCGCCTGACAATAGTTTTTACTTCTCCATGCTTGATGTTATCCAACTGCAGAATGCCTAAGTATTTGTAGGCTTCATTTTCATTGCATTTAATTAGTTGGTCATTGGGCATTTCAATTCCCTCACATGCAGTGATTTTGCCCCTTTTTATGGATACAGTGGCGCATTTTTCCATGCCAAACTGCATTGAAATATCAGTGCTGAATACTCGGACTGTGTTTGTCAATGATTGGATTTCTATTTCTGACTTTCCATAGAGTTTCAAATCATCCATATATAGTAAATGTGAAATCTTTTCAGCTTCTTTGGCTGTTTGATAGCCTAATTTCATTTTTTTTAAGATTACTGATAGTGGGATCATTGCGATGATAAAGAGAAGAGGTGAAAGTGAATCACCCTGGAAAATTCCTCGCTTGATATTAACCATTCCGTAGATCTCATTCCCTACTGCCAACTCAGTTCTCCATTGTTTCATCGCCTTTTCAGTAAAGGATGTAATATTTTTGCTAATGCCAGTTGTTTCTAAGCATTTTATGATCCAACTATGTGGCAGTGAGTCAAATGCCTTTTTGTAATCAATCCAGACCATATTCAAGTTCGTTTTTCTGTTCTTACAATTTTCTAATATCATTTTATCAATTAGGAGCTGATTTTTGTGCCCCTGCTCCTTTTATTATTATTATTATTATTATTATTATTATTATTGTTATTATTATTATTATTATTATTATTATTATTATTATTATTATTATTATACAATTGTATCACAGCGGCCAGTTGTTTCGCCGGATTTGGCATTGGTTACTAGTCGGGCCCCACCCAGGGGCCTAGGACGTCGTAACGTATTTTTGTATTATTATTATTATTATTATTATTATTATTATTATTATTATCCACCACACATGAAAACTGATAGATTTTAAATAAGAGAGAGAGAGAAAGCAATCATGATAAAATTAGAATAAAAAATTAATGAGTAGAGGTAAAAGAAGTCTTAGCCATTCCAAGGTTAGTAAAAATGTGTACTCATCAGCAAATAAAAATTTTAAAATGTGATTTGATTAAAAAGACAAGAGGTTTCAAATTTAAATGAAAAGATATAATGAAAAATATTGTCTTAGTTTGCCAAAACTAAGAATAAAATGTCATTAGCTGGGTTTAAGTAAGCAGACACGTTATTTATGTCAATTTATAGATAAGATTATTAGAATAAAGTCATTTTGTAAGGCCAAACCAGAAATTGGTATATTTAATGTCAAAGCCATAAAAACCGCCTGAAAGGGATCCAACTATGGTTGTCAAATCAGTCTCATATCTAGGTAATGGGTTTTGTTTCATTCTAGGACCCTCAACTAATCAACATTTGAAAAATGAAAAATTTGTAACGGTTCTTTGCTAATGTAATTTCCTAATTGCATCCCTTTCCTTGATCATTCTGTGGATTCATACCTGGTCCTTTAATAGGTGTCGGTCAAGTACAACTTCCAATGAGAGAAACTAAAAACCCTGTTAAAACAGATGTGCAGTCTAGCTAAAGTTAGTACATTATTTCCTTTTGTGATATGCTTGATATTCTAATAAATGTGTTTCAGCATTACTTCTGAACATGAATCACCTAATCTTTTACTTTATTTTTTTTAGTAAAGTAAAATACAGCTATTATAAAAAACCCTTAAATGGCAGAAATAATTGCTAGAGGGACCATGTTGTAAATCTGACATAGTGAGACTGTCCAAGATATTTCATATTTGAAGCAGAAACTCCAATGGCACCTTTTCACACTAAAATGTAAACTGAATAATTGACAATCCAATGTCCCCAAATCTGAACTACTGCAACCTGTCTAATGTTAGATCTGGTTCCTGTTGACCTTTTGCCACTTAAAAATAATTATATGGTTCTTTTCATAACAAGGTTATAATTTTATTTACTGCTCCAGAATAAAATTTTGTTTCTGTTGTAAACTCCCACACAGCATGTGTGCATCTTTTGTTACTAGACACGCCTGCACAAATTCAAATGCCAGGGAATGAATCCTCCTTTCCTTCTCCTTTCTCTTGCTATCAGGAGAAAAAATATATTGGAACAGCAGTTCATAGCTAAACTAGGAATTTCTTTTTTATTCAACTTAAATGTCAAATGAATGCTTGTCTTCAGACATGACAATATTGAAAGCAAGGCAAAGTGAGGAAAACAGAATGGGAGAATAATTAATTGTTACCACTTGCTCTAAATTCCCCATTTTCTCCATCTGGCCTCTAAAAATGTGTATAAGGGCCTAATCCAGCCAAAGCTAAATGCTTAGAAGTCACATCTACTGTATTTCATTGGGAGATAATTAAGAAGGTGCTTAGTTTTCTAGTTTTAAGTTATAAAAGCTTAATTTTGGCCAGATAAATTCCAAAATATTTTGCTACCTTAAAAAAATTCATCTTCTTTGCTCAAATTTAAATAAATGAAATTATATCTGTTCACTTGCCTCTTGCATCCTTGTCAGTTCTAATGTTGCTTACTGAATCCTTCTTTCCATCACTATGTACCATTAGTGGTTAGATAGCCTATGGAAGTGGATAGCCTCTGGAAGTAGAATTACTTCCAACGTAAACATAAATAGCACTAACTTCCATGACAAATCTCAGAACATCCATGTAGCTTCCAATACAAACAAAAGAGACCTGCGAAATTCCAAAGATAGAACTCACTTCAGTCATTCACAAAAAGTAGACTTTGTAGCCATAGGAAGCCCTGCTCACCTTTTATATTAACTAGTTTATTGTTAGATTAAGAGTGAGGAACTGCAGAGAGCCCTCTTTACTTTACTTTGACCAGTAATACCAGGTTTTTCATTCATGGAATGTTGCATATTTCGCAACTTTAGCTGTTTCTCTTTAATTGTCAAATTGCTATGTGGATCATCAAATGTAAATAATAAGACAACAAAATGTATGATAAAGTTGTAGGCAGAATTTTATTATATACACCAAAATATAGAATATTAATATAAATAAGGAAATAAATGCAAATAAGTTTGAAAAATTGATAAAATAATAGGATTAAAGTACAAATGAGCTGATATAGATTTGATAGACACTCAGCTTTAGAACAAAGAATGTTCTCTCCATTCAACTTTGTAATAATTATTAATTAAAAGTGTTTCTCATCTGGCTATCAATCAATACTCTTTGGATGTATTGTCACTGCTTTTTAAATTGTGGAAAAGAGATCCAATAGTTTATGTGAATGCTTGAAGAGCTTTATAATTTCATTGTATTTATTCCTGCAAGAAACCCAGGACGCAAGATATGGTTTGTTTAATTTTTACTTGATTCACAGAAGGTTGTGGGGTTACTACAATGCAGTGGTAGGTTGCAAACATTTTTACTACTGGTTCGGTTGTGCTCCCGCACGTGCTCCCACGCATATACAATATATATTGCATATTGTATGTCTGTATATGCATGTCTGTATATCTCATGTAGCTAAAGACAAGTTCATATACTTCTCAAAAAAACCCACATATATAGTCCAGTATTGTTGCTCTCCAACAACATATATTCAGTGTCATAATATGTCTGAATCCAGAAATTCCAGTGATCAGTTTTAATCACGGATATAGCCAATCTGCTATTTTTTGATTTTTATATTTTTATTCTTATGTAAGTGGGTTAAATAATAAGCCACTACAACAACCAGCAAATCTAAAAACAAGAGGGTAATAATTAATGTATAAAATTCAGTTCTCCTGAATTGAACAATTAATGATATTATTTTGTCAGCATATACTAGACAATAGTCCTTCCTTGTAAGCAAACCATGCAGATAATTTGGGTGCCATGCTTCTTTTATATTCCATGTCTGCAATATAAGGTCCAGAGTATATCAGATTATTATTATTACAACTTATATTTCAATAACAATACCACTTAAGAGTTACATATCACTTCATAGTGAAGCCCTATCTAGGTGGTTTACAGAGTCAGCATATTGCCCCCAATAATCTGGGTCCTCATTTTACTGATCTTGGAAGGATGGATGGCTGAGTCAACTTTGAACCACTAAGAATCAAACTCCTGAAATGAGCAGTGAGTTAGCCTGCAATGTTATCATTACCCAATAACTACCATGCTATGTGGCAAGTGAATTGACCGACCTTCCTTCCTTCCTTCCTCTCTCCCTGGGCCATTGTACAAGAGTATGCATTCTACCCATTACAAAGCTCTGTCCCTGAGATAAATTATTATTTATTTATTTTAATCACATTTGGTCTCCCTAGTTCAGGCACTTATTGTATTTTAAAAGAGGCTTCCTGAAATTTTAAAATATATACTCCCTATATTATATACTTTTATTAAGAAGATATATCTGAAATAAATCTAAAACAAAAATGGAACCTGCAATGTCTGATCCAAGATCACTGATATATTTTAGCAATCATTTAATGTAGTTATAATTAATAACTCTGAATTATAGTAAGAAGATTATGTTTATCTTTAAATAAAAAACTTCAAAGACCAGTCTGAAGCCTCTACCCTCATTTTATGACAACAGCTAGTCAACCCGTAGCTTCAGACTGTCCACAACTAAATGATCCACTGATGCACATATCACAATTTTTCTCTGTGTCCGATGCCTCTGAAGCAGTCCATAGTAGCCTATTTAGACTATTCTGAGCTTTACGTCTCTGTTCCTACTTTAAAAATCACACCTTGAGGATTCTGATAGAGTAGCAATATTATAATTAAACTAATTCAGATTTATTATCAGATATGCCCTGGTGTGAACACAGCTTCTTTATTCATTAATTCACATATTCAGATTCATAAAAAACCTTGACACTTTTAAATAAGCCTGTGGTTTAGTCATATATGTGCTGCTTTTGATACTTATATAAACTTCAGAGAGTAGGTACAGGAGGGAATATCTTTTTATATTATTTTTTACTCCTAAAAAACATCTACTAACAGGAAACAGTTCTAAGCTTGGCAAAACAGAGATGAATTGTGCTATCCCTCAGAAGTCTAACACAGCTGCCAATCAACTGTCATTCTTTTATTGGACTTCACAGAGTTTGGCGATCAGCCCCCCTCCACAAACTTCTGTCTTCAAGTTGGCAAGTTAATTTGTCAGTCTGGAAGTAATTTTTAAAGGCTTAATGCCAGGATATGGAAAGTAAGTTAAAAGCTGTCCCTTTTGCATTTGAACCAGACTATGAGAAAAGAATTGGAAAGGGCTAAAATTGGTGGCAAATGTTCAGTATTGGATTCAGTTCTTGAATGAAACTCTCCAAACATATGAGAACTGATCACATAGAAGGCTGAAAATTTTAACTAATCAAGAACCTTCCTCCTATTAATCAACAAATTCATAAATAAGAAAAAGAGTGGGGTGTTTGTGTGTGTGTGTGTGTGTAAAATGAGGTTTGCAGTTAAAATGTGTCAACGGTATAACAAAAACTGATTTAAATATATAATAAGCATCGTACCAAAGTAGTTATTATGTGGTAACAATCTATACCTGGACATCATACCATCCTTCCCCTTTCAAACTTATTTGTTTGTCATCTCATAGACATGATAAGCAACAATCCCTTAAAATCTTTGGATTAAGGGCATAATAAACTATTCAGAACTACTACTTAATGGTAAAGCATCATGTTTTACTTGCAGAAAAAATTCCATATCTGCTGCCATCAGACTTTTAAAAACTACAAGAAGATGGCAGAGACAATATTCCTCACAAGTACAAAATGGCCTTGAAGCAAATTTTGATTGCTGAAACAAAAAGAAAAACCTTATGATTCACCAAGCCATCTTTCTCATTTCAAAAAGTTTTGTACTAAGAATGTAAGTGACATGCAAGATGCATGATTGATTCTCTATGAGGTACTCATTTTATACACGAACAGCAACAAGAATCTTCATTCTTGTGCAGAGATCCAGCAGGGGGAAGTAGTGTGTTTAACCCATTTTCTAGCAGTTTTTTTTTTCTTTCAAAGACCCACCTTCAGTTTATAGAAAAATATATTTAGAAAAACTGCTCTTTTGATCTGAAAATTCTGTTAGAAAAAAAAGTTGAATAAAGCAAAATAGCCTTTCCACATGTCACCCTATCTCTTCTGTGGTAGCTCTCAGTTTAGACGAAAACATACACAGATGAGAAAAAGAAATATTAACGCTCTCAAGTTAGTTTCAACTGTGATCAAGCATTAGAATGACCGTTTAAAACCACTGGCCATATCTCCCTGTATGAGTCATCAAACCTCAAACAATTACAGCTAAGATACCAGTACACATAATCCTAAAACAAGAAACTACTTCCTTTGGAACCCATGAAGGTGTGTCTCTTCCTCCACCCCCAATGTACACTCTGACCTCCGGTCATTGACCTCTTCAAGCTACAATGTCTCAGCCCAGCTATGACCTACTAGATCAAAGGTCTTTCAAAGCAGGTGCCCGACAATTCAAGTAAACAATAACCTTGTTTCAACAGTCCGTAATTATGTATTTACCTGCTGGCCGTTAGGGACAATTGAGTTAATCATTCACCTTATAAATGCAGTCAGTAATTATAGAGTGCTAGAGAGAAGTTCAGAACTACTGGCAGTGGTTCTCAGGCACTATTTTTCAAGTTACCAATTGCTATTTTTCCACCCAAATCCATTTATATATAGTGATTTTTATTCTTCTCTCCCTTTTTCTTTCACTATTGGTGAAAGAGGGCAGAAATGTGCCAATGCAGAAAATAATGAATATAAAGTATTCTTCAAAGAAAACATTTCACTCTCATGTATTGCAAGAGTGAGTTGGAGATTTAGGTATAGGACGTGATGAAATTCACCACTCTGCAGCTTGACTGCAGAGTGGTGCATTTTAACTACTCTGGCAATGTGGTTTAAACATCTTAATGTCTGTGGAGATTCTCAGTCATCCAGGTCATAATTGTTTCAGAGATGCTTTTTTCTTCAAAAGGCAACTGGACTGTTTTTTATCGTTGAGGAAAAAGAAGAAAACATTTCACTTCTCATCCAAGAAGTTTCATTTGTGTGACAATTGAGACTGGGTGGTGGTGGGATGAATATTTTTTTGCAGTCATCTGGTCGTTAGCACTCTCTAAATGCTGCTTCTTCATTTCTTCTTCCTTAAGGGAAAAAACAGTCCTGTTGCCTTTTGAAGAAAAAAGCACCTTTTAGACATCTTAGTACTTTGGATGCTAGGAACCACAATGCAGTCTTTCAACTACCAAAAAATAAAGCAAACCAATAAAAACCCTGTTGGTCGTACATAAAAACTCATCCAGACTTGAAAACTCCTCTTATCATACATATTTTGGAATCTACCTTTTTGCAGCTCTGCAGCAAAATGTCATTACTGCCTGTCCAAATCATTGTTTGTGCATGACACTGCAAGGTGTTTCAGATGGAACAAGAAAGCACACACTGCTTCCATAATGTGTGACGGAACCCTTTCAAGCACCAAGCCAACAGCTACAGCAACGTATCGTCTCAACCTGGGTTCCTAAAAGACCTTCCAAGAGACAGTCCTTATATAGCAACTGATTCAGATAGCACATTTCTCAGTTATAACAATGATGAAAAAGTAACTTTGTGTCTAATGCCTGCATTTATGATCTTTGCAGCATCTTTCTTTCAGTCAGCTTTGGCAATATAGACAGTTAGTACACAATATTTATTTTCTCTGTGGTGGAACACATCCCTAAAAAGGGCTAACCGCAAGTTAACAAACTCAGCTCTGTGACTTTAATTAGTTGCTTACATTTTGGGGGGTTGGCTGCCTGAAATGGACCATACCAGTGACATGCGGTGAGGTTTATGGCTGGTGAGACACTGACACAGTGGTGAGTTTCAATTTTTTTTTGGACTTGTAGACTTCAACTCCCAGAATTCCACAGTCAGGCATGCTCAGTTCCGATTTAAAGCGACAGCATTTGTTTTTCTCCTTTGCGAAAAAGTTTTCTTCATTTTTTTTCTTCTCCCTCCCCCCTCTCTCAAACAGACACACCCACACAGAGAAGTTGGATTGGACTATCTCTCCTACCCCCTTCCCTCTCTCACTCTCTCTCTCTCAAACAAACACAAACACAGAAGTTGGATTGGAGCCGATCTCAGCCTTTGATTGCAGGCGGAGCCACGTTGCCTTTTCAAACTTGTAATCAGTGAAGCTGGGCTTATATAGTTTTATCCAGCGCTGTGTGTGTGTGTGTGTGTGTGTGTGTGTGTGTGTTTGTGTTTGAAAAGGCAACGTGGCTCTGCAATCAAATTACACTTGGGGAGGGATCTACACTTGAGGATGAAGTTTGAATTCCTCCCCCTCTCTCCGACCCATACGTGCCTTTTCCAGCTGTTTCAGAGAAAATTTCAACTCTGCTCTTGCCTGTCATCATGAAAAGAAAAAAATGTAAAAGGAAAAAGGCATGAGCTGAGGTCAGGCTGAGCTAGTTGCTGCCAGAGTCACCATGGATGACTCTGCTTAACTATTTAAAAAAGCCTCTTAAAAAGCGCCCTCTACGGGAGGAGGCAGGAGAACGATGTGCCTCACCTACGTCAGGATTTTTTAGGCTTTTAACCCTAGCTTAACTCTGTTCGAGCAATCATAAAACGCCTAAAGTCAGACTAGATAAGGCATGTCATTCTCCTGCACCTCCTGTAGAGGGCGCTTTTTTAGAGGCTTTTTTAAACAGTTAAGCAGAGTGATAAGAATTCTATAGAAAAATAGGTAACTAACTAGATAATGTCAGTGGAGGAGCAGTATAATTTATAGTGAGAATTATGGACTTGTTTATTTGTTTGTTTGTTTGTTCAATCATATTCTATAGCCATCCATCTAAATCCAATAGATGGGGGAGGGGATATTTTTTTCTTGTTGGAAAGTGAAATGTTGAAATGCCATCCTAACATCAAAAACAGTATTCTGTCAAATGCTATTTACCATAGTTGCCCTTTATGCCCTTGAGTTCAATAATCAAGGACAAAATGGAGATGGTCTTATTTTTTCTGTCCTGAAATAATCTGTGAATGATTATTTTGATAAATAAACTTGGTTCCTGTCTCTTGTACTCCAAGGCTAAGGTTCTCTATAATTGGCTACCAATTCCTAGACCATATTCAAGAAGTGTAACAGGCAAGTTTCAAAAAAGCTTTTTGAAAATATCAGCACTTGATCCTGCTGACATTTTTAGAATTCTCGGAAAGTGACAACAGGCAAGTGGATACAAGTGACTGCTTGCAATGCAAACATTACTTGAGATATCCAAATTTCCTGACAATACATAAATAATGTATTGTAGCTGAAATAAAAATTAATAATGAACAGTTTTAGTCTATTTGAACTGGCGCAATGGGCTTCAATAGAGCAAATTCAAGTCAAAGAAGTGTAACGTAGTGCACGCTGGGACTTTTTAAAAAAGCTTATCTGATTGGCCATCTCTTCCCGATTAATAACCCATGCACCTTGGGGTTATGATGACAACTGGGATTCCACTTCCTAGTGATGCAGTCCCATGACATCGTGCTTGTTGACCACATGGCATAGTAACTGCAATCCCAGTCCCAATTGCAAATGTATTTGCTTTATAGCCAAATACAGCTATAATAAGATGATCTAATGCTAGCTAAGATATATGAAGGGAGCTTGCCCATCTGTTTAGAGGTTTTTCCTCTTAATTTGGAAATTTAATATAATTACTTGTGAAGTACGTTTCTCTGATCAACTACACTTTGGATGTTTTTCATGAAGCTATTTCTATGCGCTCATAGCTTATTAACTGACAGTTTGGGGCCCAGATTTCATAATGCTAAGGCGTTCATTCACAATTTCAGACTTGAGGAAAAGGCCACAAAGAAAGGAATTGGACATCATTTACTTCTTGAGATTAAATAACTATAGATGGAATTTTAATCTGAGTACCACACTAACTATAGTTTTCAATATAGCATATTTGAAAGGAGTGGTTTTGTAAGAGAAGTAATTTACAATGCCTAGTCTTATCTTGTTGATGTATTTTTCCCTTTTTTTATCTAATTGCAAGCATTTGAAACAAAAACAATGGTTTTTATTTCAAGAGATGTAATTTTCTTGAAAGTAGGTTAGTTTACACTAAGTTAGTCTAAAGTAGTTTCTAAATTTCACCTTTTTATATAAGTTAATCATTTAAGATTGTATCTTACAAAAAATGATCCAAATTCTGAACTACAAAAAAAAAAAAAGAGTTAGCTATCCTATACAAATTATGATTATACTACCAGTAGTATAATTAGCTGTTACACAATATATTTTAAATTTCTTACCCCCATCCTCAATTCAGTTAAAGATGAAACATAACTAGTCTTTCAGTGCTGGGTCGCAAATTGACCATTGGCTTACCTGAAGGGTCATTTTCCTGTGCACTGCGAGGAGAGTCCAAGCATGGGTTAAACTCAGCCAATCTGCCAGGACTGAATTGAACTTTAGCCACGCCTCTGATGTTGCCTTGACTTCCAGTTTTTCAATGAAGGCTTGGAACCGTTGCACGTTGAAATGTAGACCAACTAAGTCCATAAAAACAAAAGGTGCCAAAAAACAAGGTCTGTAAGTAATAGTGGAGAAAGACCCAGGGTGGGTTAGACTCTCCTCGCAGCACACAGAAAACGACCCTCAGTAAGCCAATGGCCATTTTCCTATTCACTGCTTGGAGAGTCCAAGCATGGACATATCCAAGCTAAATGTCACTAGGGTGGGAATATGATGAGTCCAGGGTCTCTCCGCTGGTATGAATGCCCTGAAGAACTCGCCTCCCAAAAGTCCCTTCCGCAGAAGCAAATTTGTCCAATTTATAATCCGAACAAACGGAGATAAGGAAGTCCAAGTTGCTGCCCTGAAGATCTCCTCTATTGGTGCCTGGGCGGCGCTTCTTGTAGACTGTGCGGTGATATGGCATGGCATCAGTTTGGATTGCAGGATGTGAGCAAAGGCAATGCATACACACAGCAATGGCTGATAGTACCTTGTGACCTTGGATGCAGGTTGAAAAGAGACAAAAGTTCTCTGAACGTCGAGCATGTGCCATCTTCTTTCCTTTGGATGTTTGGGATGCGGACAAAAGTCTGGTAGGATGACCTCCTGGGCCCGATGAAACCAGGAGTTCATCTTGGAAATGAATGTGGAGTCCAACTGAAGGACAACTCTGTCAGGATAAACTATGCACAAGTTCTTCCTTACTGACAAGGCTGCCAACTCAAAGATTCACCGCGCAGAAATGATGGCAATTAAGCAGGTGGTATTGAATGTCAGTTGTTTCAGACTGGCAGTGGTTCAAATGGCAGACCCACCAGGGTCCATAACACAACCTCGAGCTCCCAGAAGGGTATCTATGAACAACCGGGGGTCTCAGGTGGGTGGCGACCAAGGGACGAGTGTTCTTCAGGCGCCAGGATCATGGACAAGGCAGCCATCTGGGGCTTGAGAGTGTTAGGTGTGAGTCCCTGGTCAAGTCCGTCCTGTAAATAGTCCAGTATCTGCAGGACGGTAGCAGACGTCGCACACACTCCCTTCGATGCGCACCACTTGTTGAAGGCCCCCTAGGTAGCATCATATATCCTGGTCGTGGACAGACATCTGAATGGTCTGGATGACCTTGGTGGAGAGGCTGCCCCTGCTCAGGAGGTCCCTGTCAAGCACCAGACGGCCAGTTGTAGCCACTGGGGCTCCAGATGTTGTAGAGCCCCCTGGCTGAGAGAGACCTCATGCTGGAGAATGCGGCATGGTGGATCGACGGAGAGATTCACACAGTCGGCGAACAAAGTTCGTCTGGGTCAGAAGGAGCCATGAGCAGGAGCTCGCTTCCTCCATCAGGATCTTCTGAAATCACCCTGGGGAGAAATGGTGGAGATGCATATAGCAGACCTGGTGGCCAGGGACAGTGAAGAGTGTTGACCCCTTCTGCTTGCAGGGAGTGGAATCTGGTGAAGAACCTGGAAGGTGCGTGTTCTCTGGGGTCGTGAACAGGTTGACTAGCAGTCAGCCGAACTTCAGCAACAGTTGGTGGAACAGGTCCAGATGCAGACACCACTTCGAGTGGACGACAGTGGCCCTGCTTAGCAAATCCGCCTGGATGTTGTTCACCACGGAGATGTGCTCCGCCTGAATCGAGCACAGGTGACTTTCTCCGCCCACCTTCCCAGGGAGTCGGCCTCCAACATCAGGGAACCTGGAGCGAGTGCCCCCCTGGCGGTTTATGGGCGCCTTGGTAGCACACATTGTCCATGAGTAATGTTTACATGATGTCCCTATATGCTGCTGTGAAGTGGAGTAGAGCAAATCTCGCTGCCCTCAATTCCAGCCTTGATGCTGTGTGCCGCCTCAGCTGCCGATCACCTGCCCTGCACTATTTGTTTATGGAAGTGAGTCCCCTAGCCAAAGAGGCTGGCGTCCGTCGTGATGGTCAGATAGTCTGGGTCCTTGAAGAGGGTGCCCTTGCCAGGGCAGGGGACACCTACCACTGGAGGGAGTAATGCACCCAGGGAGGAACGAATCAGCACTGGCGAGTTGCTGTTGTTGGCACGTTGGTGTGGTAATAGATGCCACTGGAGCTGCCGAGAATGAAGCTTTGCCCAATAGGCAGGATATCATTTTGCCTAAGAACTGAGGACAACTGCACAATCAAAGCTTGACATGATTGTTGTACTTGTTACAGAGAGTCCTGATGCGCACATCTGCTCCGGAGAGAGAAAGACCTGACCGGTCACAGTGTCTATGATGGCCTAAGGTGCTGCAACCTGGTGGTCGGCTCAAGATGGCTTTTTTCTAGGTTGACAGAGAACCCGTGGTCTCAGAGGATTCTCATTGTGTACTGAAGGTCTTGCGTCGCTTTTTGGCGGGACGACTGGATGAGAATGTCGTCCAGGTAGGCTTGGTGCCGCACTGTGATGGATCTGAGGAATGCTGCTACCGCAGCGAGGATCTTTGTGAACATTTGGGGGCTGATGACAGGCTGAACGGCAGAGCCCTGTACTGAAAGTGCTGGCATGCGTAAAAAAACCTCAAAAACCTGTGGTGAGCCCTGCGAATTGGGACGTGGAGGTATGCCTCTTTGAGATCTACGGAGGTTAGTAGATCTCCTGGCCTGATGCAGCCTCTAATTGACTGGAGGGGCTGCATCTTGAACCTCTTGTAAGCTAGAAGGTAATTTAGATTTTGTTAGGCCAGTATTGCCCTCCACCCCCCTGAGTTCTTTGGGACAAGGGAATAGAATGGAATAAAACCATGTCCCCTCCTGACCGGGCAGAACATGGTTCAATGGCCCTGATTCCCTGAGATGAAGGATCTCCTGTTCCATGAGCGCCTTCTTGACTTGGCAGGTGGGGGTTGGGCACCGGATGAAATGACGAGGTGGAGGTGAAATAAATTTTAGTATCAGACCTATGCGAATCGTGTGTAGAACCCACTGGTCTGATGGATTTGCACCCATTGGGGCGTGGAACAGTTGAAAAACCCCTCCGATGGGAGCCATCCATTGGTGGTCACTTACGCCGGAAGGTCTGGAGCTCCTTGCGAAAGTGGCACTTGGAAAAATTCTGTTGGGGGCCTCTGTCCTGAAAGGACTAACGGTCCAGGGGCCTGTCGCACCCTGGGAATAGGGGTGCTGGAAGGACCTGCGATAGAGGACTGCTCTGAGGAGCGAAAGGACTGCTTCCTATAAAAATTGGGACCCCTACACTCTGACTTTTTAATGACCAAAGGCATGATCTTCTTCTTGTCCTTGTTTTCTATAAGGACAGGGTCCAAGGCCTCCCCAAAGAGATTGTCCTCCTTAAAGGGAGCGGAAGCGAGTTTCCACTTGGACCTCATGTCCACATTCTAATACCTAAGCCATACAAGACAATGGTGGTGACGTTGGAGGCTAAGGCCCTAGACCCAAACTTGGTGGCATTCAATGTGGCATCAGCCATGTATTCTGTCGGCACAATGATCTTGTTGACATCCTGCCTAACCCTGCTGTTCCCAGCCGGAGGTTTGGTGAGTAACTGTCTCAGCCAGAGAAGAGAGGCTCTGGAGCGAAAAGACGTAGGAGTGGATGTCTTAATTGCCCAGGCAGCCACCTGATGCGTTTTGTGGCAGGACTTCTCCACTCTTGTCTTCTGCTTTGAGCCCCTCAAACAGATCAGGGGGAAGGACAGAGGAAGATGTCAGTGCAGCTCACATCCTCCTGTCTTGAAGTTGGCGTGTTTGAACAAACCAGCAAATGTGGGTTTGTCATGGGACAATCCCCATATACCCCGAAAAATCAGGTTCCGGGCCTGGAAGGACATCCTCCTCCCAATCATACTCCCCGCTGTCCAGCAAGAAGAGGGGAGATACTGGTCTCTGGTCCTGGTCTGCCCTCTGCAGCTCAAAGGACCTGGGGTAGACCTAGGCCTCTGTGCGCGCTGGTCTTGCGCTGCATGCCAGTCTCAATTCTCTGAGAAATGGCCTCTGGCAATGACCTCCTGCATCTCTATGGAGAGCTTGGGGACCTGATCCTCCGTGGGGCAGGCCCTTTCGACAGCAAGGGTAAGGCCTGTTGAGGAGCTAAGGGTCCCGTTGGTGCCACCTCCTCCTCGGCCCCCAGATGGCAATCAAAAAGGTCTGCATGCGCAGTCACTGAGGGCCCAGGGGAACCCATTGTGAACCAAGAAAGCCTCAGGGGAAAACTCCTGTTCCCCATCCTCCTGAGATAGGTGGAGGGGGCATGCCTGATTTACCAGAGAGGCTTCTCTGTGGCCTGACTGGGCCTTGGAGAGTTGTTTCTCTAGCGCCTTCTGGTGATGGATGGCATCTCTGTCATGACTCTGGGCCTGTGTCCTGCCCTGCCTGGAAGAGGGCAAATTAGCCTTAAGGGCCTCCCTAACTGCCCTGCCAGTTTGCCTGGAGAAGTCCCTGCTGTGTAGAGTGGCCCGGCTGTTCTAAAACCTCAGGACCTTGCTCTGCCATCCCACTCTAGTGGGGCTCTTGCAAGGCAGTAGACCAGGGACTGAACCATTCACCACCTGCTACAGCAAATACAAGGCAACGGAGATACTGAGGCCACAGGGTTGAAGCAAGGCCAAGGGCAGTCCCAAGGCAGAAGGTAGGAATGCCCGATGTGAGCTAGACTGCTCCCAGTACTAGCGCAGAGGAAGTTCTGAAGGGGTATGACCAGGAGACGCCAAAAACACCCCTGCCACCCAAACTGTTTGTCCGGGCTAAGGAGCAGACCCGCCGAAAGGATCCAGACAGGAAAGCTTCCTGTGGCAATCTGCGCAGAGCTAGGCGAGCTGGCAGGCTATCCACAATAAAACGCGCCAAAAAATAGTAAAATGGCAGCTGCTGCAAAAAACAGCTCCTGTTGCGCCAAAAAAAGAGATTAAAATGGCCCCTGCGCCAAAAATAAGGATTCAAAAGGGCCACGATGCCAAAAGGAAGGCTCCAAAATGGCTACCGCCAGCAAAGAAACCTCAAGGGATCCCCGATGCCAGCAACAAGAAGCTTTAAATTGCCACCAGTGGAGGTTACAGCCTCAAAAACAGCTGATTTAGAGTGCGGGGGTTCCACAGCATGGAACACAGTCCTCACCTCCGATAGCCTGCCGGACAGTAGCAGGCGCCCGGGCAGCCACAGGACACCTGAAACCGCACTGGTGAGAAGAGAAAAACAACAAAAAGAAAACTCACCAATCCTGCTCTCCGGGAAAGGAAAAAATAAAAAGAAGAAAATTTTACAGTAAAAAAACAAAAAAAGAGTCCAAGCAATCTGCCAAGTACTGAGAGAAAATGAAAATGTGTCCACTGGGCTTTGACTGAATTGAAAAAAACTGGGAGTCAAGGCAACACCAGAGGCGTGGCTAAAGTTTCAATTCAGTCCTAGGCAGATTGGCTTAGTTTAACCCATGCTTGGACTCTCCAAGCAGCACACAGGAAAAAAAAACAAATTCTAATTCTAATAATGATGATGTTCAGAGAAATTTATTTGCAAAATGCCTTCTTCTGTTGGCAGTGCTTCAGAATATGTATGCATGTGTTCATGTATAGTGTATCTCTGAGCAACATGATGAAACATTTTCCTTGCATTACACTGTAACTCTGCCATTCCTGGAAAAGGTACTCTTGCTTTAAGATGCTGCTAACAGATGCTATATGAGCATGTTTTCCCTTTCAAATCTATTGCAATGCACAACTAGCCTTTTCACATCCATCCATTCAAAAATGGCCTCCAGAAACCAATACAGTTCAGATGTAACTAAAAGACAGTTGGGTGTCATCAAAGCTCAAATATATGGATGACTTTCACAGTACATTTATTTGACAAAAACCCTAAAAGTTAAGGGAAAATTCTGCAACACCCAATATACCTCTTGCCATTAAGTGAATCCTCACTTTCTTGAAATATTCCTACAGAAAGGAACAGGGATACTGAAAAAAAAATCTGCTCAGTTTTGATTTATGGATGGAAAACTATAATACATATCAAACTAATGATACTACAGAAATATGAGGAGTAGAAAAATGCCTCCCAACTTATTAATAAATACTTCCCAACTTCCTATTAAGTTTCATAAAACATTTTCATTTGAACCTAACAAATGAATTTTAGGAATGAAATTGGTGCAAGTTTTACAGCATTAAAAAATTAAAATTTTCAGATTTAAAACCATTGTTCTCAGCATTTGATAACTATACATTTAAAGTTTATTACTTTAGTTCCAGGAGTTTATATCATGATAGTCTTTGTACTTCAGCATTTTTATTTTTATTTTATTTATTTTACTGGGTATTTATTATGTGCATTATACAGTGCCTAATGGGATTATTTAATAATGGATACAATGAAATATATAGTTCTTACAAATAACACAATCAAAAAATAACAGCAATCAATATGCAGAATATGACTAAACTGCAAATATAAAGGTAAGACTGCTATTATGGTTGGCTATTGTAAATTTCAGATATTATAACTGTGAGAATGAAATCTCAAACCACCAAATGCATATGTAAGTCAGATAGATAAACAGAAATAAATATAGGGATGGAATCAAGTATTTTATCCCCCCCCCTCTGTGTGTGTGTGTGTGTGTGTGTGTAGAACATGTTTGCAAATGTATCTTTTCTCTATTGTTTAGATGTACATTCTACAATGCCAGAACTGGCTGCAGTTAACTGTTAACTTTAGTTTGCCTATGAGCATTGCTTCAAATGGCCTACATGGTATCATTAGCATTAAGATTAATCTGTCCCTAACTCCTGTTAAACTGACCATTACCTTGCCTACATGCTGGCTAATCTGAAATTCTACTGTTTAAATTGCACTTGTTTTACTCGCATTAGTTCTAGCGAGCTTGCTGGTTGCACATTTGTATAATGAAATGTGCAGTGATGTTATTTATCTAGGGTTGGATCTAATTGCTCTTGGAAACTAATTAAAAAGAAAAAGGTGTGGGAAGCTTAAGAAAAATATGCCACTTATAGATACTGAGAATTGTTCTAGGTTGCACTTATGTTGTCCCTCCTTCCAATCAATTCCTTACTGATTGATTGTCCAACTTGCATATACTGAATCCTATAAAAACTGTAAACAGACTATATTAATTTAGCAGTTAACAAAGTTTATTTATTTCAGAATGCGAATCCAACAGTAAGCAATCAGTCATAAGTAGAGGATTACCTGTATGTAAATCCTGCAATTAAAAATAAAGGGAAATGAGCAAATGAGTGATATTCTGGATTTGAGTTATGGTACTGTATTCTTCTCTCTGGGATAAAAAGGGGAGGGGCCATTCCTACCTTTCCGCTCTGTGACAAAAAGTTATGTTACTTCACCCATGACAACAGGCACAGAAACTAGATATGTCAGAAGTCGTATAAATTAATCTCCATTTTAAGACTGCAGAATTATTGGTCTGCTGGTTTACAAAGATGAAATATAGCCATTTGAGAACTAGAAAAATAATACTGCACTAACAGTCTTTTCTCCTATAGGTGATGTCTCTTAGCTTCAAGTTACTCCTTAGCTGGCAATCTAAAAACTCAACGTTTTTAAACATTCCAGTACATCAGGTTAATTATTTCATAACTACACTCTCACATAGCACTAAACCAAAGCCTAACAAATTGAATTATGGATTAGCACAAGGTAAAAATCCTGTCAAGCCCAAAACCAAGAATGATATGGTGATTCTTCCAAGCTGAATTTTTTTTTATTGTTTTCACACCTACAGACAAAATCTTGCCAGATTTGAAGACTCTCCTATCTGCATCTACAATATACTTTGCAAACTATTGGGCAAAGGGCTGTCTTCACCCTTTTTCTCTCACACGTAACATCCCAACTGAGTTGCCTCTTACTCCTCTAGAATGCACTCCTGAGAATCCACCTCCTTACTACATAACATCACAACCCACAATACATGAATGCTGCCTTTTCCTACAAAGTGATATCATCAAACTGAATTTTTCCTTTACCCCTCCCATACTAAAATTGGAAAAGCATGAACAACATGAAACACCCAAGCAACATAGTTTTTTCCCTCTCGTTAAAGTAATATCTGATAAGGCATTATTTTTATGACAATTCTTCATCTCAAGAACAATGCCCACCTTGTTGTAAGGCAACAGATACATTTCTTAAACTACACTGCAAATAAAAAAAACAATTCAATGATTTGAAACTAATCCACTCTTTTATTAAGCTTAAACTGACATGATTTTCTGTACATAGGAGCTAAAAAGATGAAATCTGAGGTGCTGAAGATGCTATCAAATAAATGTTGTAAGGCCTGAACCAATGCAAAACTATTTCCTCGAGAGTAATCTAATTGATTTAGTAGACTTACTCTGGGATATGAGATTTAGCACAAAAGCTTGTAGGGTTTTTTTTAAATTTATGATCATTTCCTTACAGTCCCCCATGTAATAAATCAAATAGTAAATAATCAAACCAGGGCTATTTCTTGCTGGTGTGTGCATATGTTGGTGGCCAAAGCTTTCACAATGATAGATTTATCTGCATGTTTTTAAGGATATTATTCTTGCAACCTGATTCCTATCTTTGGTTACTGGGCCATATGGCAAGGGGTTTAAAAACAATTTACAAAATGCCCAAGAATATATTAACTTTGCTGTAACCAGATGATACATTGAAGCATAAATTACATTTCCCAGTAAGGTCCTGCCTGACCCAGAAGAATTCGTCCCAAGGGATGCCAGGCTGAAATAGCTTGACTTACCCAGTGGCAAAGCACGCTCTTCCAATCACTGAGAAAAAAATACTATATATATAAGATGCAGCACCTCATCATTCACAACACATGCAAATTATTACTTTCCTGTCATATATAAAGGTAGAATGTTGCTGGTAGAAAGTCAGAAAAAATGGAACATCTTATTTGTTTGGTTATTATAATTAGAATCTGCTTTTTACTCTAGAATAATGCTTAAAGAAATTAATAGGTTAAAAATACAATAAGAAACAAATTAAACAAACAAGATCTATATCTACCTAACTCAGCAGCCAAACCAGCTTACACATTCAGTCTTCTTGAACAGAAACATTTTTGCCTGCCAGTGAAAATGTAAGAGAGGACCCTAATCAGACAAACTGGATGTTCCAAAACCAGAAGAAGGTGCTCTCATTACTTCCACCAAAAGTGTTTCCAAAAGTAGTAGATACAAAGAAGGATTTATTTCAAAGTTCTTGAAACATAAGCAAACCTATAACAAAAATACAATCTTTTAAACTGTCTATTATCAAGCCCTACAGGCCCTGCATTTTAGGATGTTACTAGTATCAATATCAATTTTCAAGACTAGAATTAAATAAAACAGTTTACCCTTAGTCCTGATAGTAATCGCAACTAGATAAAGCTAATTCTACTTTATTGTAAAGCTAGATTGACAGAAACTTGCAGATCCTCCCACACCATCCAGATCTCCTTTCCAACCCAAGAAGTTAGGGTTGCCCCACCCATTATCCAGTTGAGGGCTAGGGTGCCTCTTATATGACTATTCCCTTGGCAGCATCTCTGCCCAGTTTCTCAGTGATACTGAAAGCTAGAAATGGGAAATGGATAGTACAGTTGTTATTTTTGTACTTCTGTTTCTTTTCATTCAAATTTCTGCCGTCTTTCATTCTTGTTCCCTATATATTTCAGACTACCAAGGAAATTTATTTATTTATTTATATTTTTTATTTTATTTAATTGGTTTGTATGCCGCCCACTCTCAAGAGACTCAGGCGGCTTACAAGTAAAAGGGAAGGAGAAGACATACAAAAACAAAACAACATAAAAAGGTCCACAACATTCACAACTTAGGATGGGGCTGGACAAAGTCAACAGCCACAGGCCTGCAGGAACAGCCAGGTTTTGGTCGCTTTGCGGAAGACTGGAACGGTAGTAAGGGTCCGGATCTCAACGGAGAGATCGTTCCATAGGGCCGGAGCAGCTACAGAGAAGGCCCTCCCCCGGGGAGTCGCCAGCCGACATTGACTGGCAGATGGAATCCGGAGGAGGCCTGGGATCCTGGGAGGTAATTGGCAGGAGGCGGTCTCTCAGGTACCCAGGTCCGATACTATGTAGGGCTTTAAAAGTAATGACTAGCACCTTGAAGCTTGTCCGGAGACCAATGGGAAGCCAGTGCAGCTCGCGGAGGATAGGTGTAACTATCGCTCGCGGGGCTGCGTTCTGGACTAACTGGAGTCTTCGAACACTCTTCAGGGGCAGCCCCATGTAGAGTGCGTTACAGTAATCCAGTCTTGAGGTGACGAGGGCGTGAGTGACCATCCGAAGGGCCTCCCGGTCCAGATAGGGTTGCAATTGGTGCACCAGGAGAACCTGGCCGAAGGCCCCCCTGGTCACAGACGACAAGTGATGTTCTAGCGTCAGCTGCGGATCAAGGAGGACTCCCAAATTGCGAGCCCTCTCTGAGGGGCGTATAATTTCACCCCCCAGGCTGAGAGATGGAATAGCTGGACCATCCTTGGGAGGGAGCATCAATAGCCACTCAGTCTTGTCAGGATTGAGTGCAAGCTTGTTCGTTCCCATCCAGACCCTAACAGCCTCCAAGCACTGGCACATCACTTCTACCGCTTCGCTGAGTTGGCACAGGGCGGACAGATACAATTGGGTATCATCTGCGTATTGGTGGTATTTAATCCCCTGCCGGCGTATGATCTCACCCAGCGGCTTCATGTAGAAGTTAAATAGGGGGGACAGGACCGAGCCCTGCAGCACCCCATAATTGAGGGGCCTAGGGGTCGATCTATGCCCTCTGACCAACACCGACTGTGACCTGTCCGAGAGGTAGGAGGAGATCACCGATGAACGGTGCCTCCCACTCCCACCTCTCGCAACCGTCGCAGAAGGATACCATGGTCGATGGTATCGAAGGCCGCTGAGAGGTCAAGAAGCACAAGGATAGAGGAGTGACCCCTATCCCTGGCTCGCCAGAGATCATCAAACAGCGCGACCAAAGCAGTTTCCGTGCTGTAGCCAGGCCTGAAACCTGACTGAAAGGAATCCAGATAATCGGTTTCATCCAAGGTCGTCGGAGTTGAAAGGCCACCACTTTCTCAACAACCTTCCCTACAAAGGGGAGGTTGGAGACTGGACGATAATTACTCAAAATGGCTGGGTCCAGAGAAGGTTTCTTCAGGAGGGGTCTCACCACCGCATCCTTTAGGAGATGCGGGAAAGATCCCTCCCAAAGAGAGGTGTTAACTATCGTCTGGAGCCAGCCACGTGTCACCTCCCTGCTGGTCGAGACCCAGCCAGGAGGGGCACGGGTCCAGTATACAGGTGGAGGCACTCACCGCTCCCATGGCCTTGTCCACTTCCTCAGGAACGACAAGTTGAAACTAGCTCCATAAAATCCGCTCAAGACCTTCCCCCGGTACCTCGGCTGGTACTGTGCAATTGGAGTCCAGATCCATCTGAATCCGAGTGACTTTATCCATTAGAAACTGAACAAATTCCTCAGCTCTACCCTGTAAAGGGTCGTCCGCATCCCTCCCTTTCAAGAGGGAGCGGGCTATTCTAAACAAGGCGGGGGTGCGATTCAGCGGATGCAATAAGAGCAAAAAAATGCACACATTTCGCCGCCCGTATTGCCACGAGATAGGTCCTGATATAGGCTCTCATCAGTGCTCAGTCAGATTCAGAGTTACTAGCCCTCCAGCGGCGCTCTAGGTGTCTTTTGGCGCTTCATCTCCCGGAATTCCTCGGTAAACCAAGGAGCCCTCCTGGATCCACTGCCTCGGAGAGGCCGTAAAGGCGCAATCTGGTCTAGAGCCCCCGCCGCCGCTGTATTCCAAGCAGCGACTAAGGATTCTACCGGACTGTGGACGAGAGCGACAGGTATTTCTCCAAGCGCCGTCTGAAATCCCATAGGGTCCATCAGGCATCTGGGGCGGAACCACCTAATCGGTTCCCCCTCCCTACAGTGGGGGATTGGTTTCCGAAAGTCAAGCCTCAGTAGGAAGTGATCAGACCATGACAAGGGCAAGATCTTAATGCTCTTCAAATCTAGATCATGTCTCCACTGCTCCGAGATAAATACAAGGTCAAGCGTGTGACCCGCTGAGTGAGTTGGACCCCGAATTACTTGGGTCAAGTCCATGGCTGTCATGAACTCCTGCGCCCCGTCAGTGTTCACCAAGCGAAGGCAGGTTGAAATCCCCCAGCACCATAAGCCTGGGGAACGTGGTCAATAGATATCTAGCATGATAAATGTGGAATGGAAGAGTCCAAAGAGAGGACATTTCTACATTTCAACACCTAAATGCGCAGGATGCACATATTTTCATTGAAAATAATGAGCATTCATGGATTAATTAAAAAGATTTAATAGCATCCCATCAGGGGCAGTAGGAGAGATGTGTTGTGGATTCTGTCCACTAGGGAGTTCCATCTGATGGAACCCAGAGAGACAACCCTTTTCTGCTGTGGTGCCTCAACCCTTATTGCCTTCTAGAAAACCCCCAACTCTGTATGCGTGTGTGTGTTTATCAAGCATGAAAATCCCTGACATCAAAGAGTCCATCCATCTTATGTAACCCTCTGGTAATCAGTTTTATTGATTATTTGTTTTAATAGGTTTTTATATTAGGTTTTAATACTTGCTTTTATAGTACACTGCCTAGAACCACTTTGTATGAGATGTGCAGTCATAAATTTGATAACTGCATATATACATATGCAAAGTCATTTGGCAACACAGGTTACTAACTCCATATCAACAAAACAGGAAAGTTCTATTGCTATCCAATGCAACTCTTAGAATGATGGGAAAGAAGCAGGACACACATCTAATACAACTTTGTAATACAATTAATTTAAAGGAAATGGTTTTTGAAGAGGAGGAAGCACAAATATATCTATCCCTGACTATGTGATACTGGAAAGTGACCTTAGCTTTCGTTAGCCACTGCTAACATCGGCAGAGTGTAAAAACTATTAAAGAGATATCTGACTTTATACACAATTAATCAAGTTGGCCATTGCATACATGATAGGCCCATCCACCCACCTCCCACCTGTAATTAGCTTTGTTGTTTTTACATCAGGCATGTTAATCAATGCTCCTATTCCTTCCTCCCCTATCGAGCACAGCTTGGGATGCTCTTTCCCAGGGAATAACACTGAGCTGTCTGAGTTGCTGTTGCTTTAACAGCATTCTCTCTGGCTTCCTCCCACATTTCCCCCCTCTTCCTCCTCATAAGGTGAATGTTACAGGTGGGAGGCAGGTAGATGGGCCTATCATGTATGCAATGGCCAAATTATTAATAGTGTATAAAGGCAGATATCTATTTAAAGGTTTTTACATTCTGACGATGTTAGCAGTGGCTAACGAAAGCTAAGTGAGCGATATATTTTAAAGTTTTGGAGATTGCAATGTCTGTTTCTTCTTTTATAACAACATCTGGAACTCATATTTTTAGGGTGTTGCCCAGGTATTTATAGATGTCAAAGCGTTTTTCTGACAGGGAGCCATTGAGAGGGGCCTTTCTTCCCCCTATTCCCATGCCCATCATCCCTGACCTCTCCCATTCCCCTCCCATGTGTTCCTCTTTCTCTAGCACATTGCCACAAATCCATCAGGTGCTTCCCATTAATCCTCTGGAGGGCGAAAGTCATGGCTGGTTTTCCAGAGGAAGCTGTGAAGGAACTGACATCACCAACAATTGCCACTCTAGGACACCACACTTGCTTTACTTAATTGCCCAGGCTCTCCCTTCCCCCTCCCATGACATCAAACAATTGACGCTCTCGGATACTGTACTCGCTCTCCTTAACGGCCCAGGCATTCCAGGGTTATGCTGAAACATACACAGATACAGACACAGACATCAGGGTTGTCTTACACCCTCCACCCCAGTATTTGTTTCCAGAAGGTAAGTCATCTGTGTGCCAGGTTTGGATGAAATTGCTATGCTGGAACATATATACAGCCTTTTATATACATATAATAAAGAAGAAAGAAAGAAGAGAAGATGAAAGCATCGCCTATCTCCTTTTGAAATATATCTCCATAGAGGAGTGTGCTATGTTGCTGTATCACTTCATATATTACAAGATTTAGTGCAATCAGAGCTCCACATTAAGTCTATGTCCAGCCTCAGATTGTTTTTCATTATGGGTGGGTATCTATAATAAGAATTTTGATGGAAGTACAGGTTACGTTAGAAAAAAAAATACTTGTGATTGATACATAATTAGATTCCAGGTAAGGTTTTGGAATCTATTCTGCATTAATGATTTGATCACCTTGATATCACCTATAGTTTTACATTGAAAAGACATATACTTACATAAAGACATATTGTAAGACCTCAGTTAACAGACTAAACAAAGGAAGTGGCAGATTAAATCTGTAATGTCTGTCATATTGGGTTAATCATCTGTGATGATATATTTACCTTGTTTCAATGTATGTCATTTACATAATTTTATATTTTGATGCAATATTTTTTTATTTCATTATATATTTAAGTGTCTTCTCTAAACTACTTTGCTGTAGCAAACCTTACCATTATATTACGAGAATATAATGTCCAGAAATAATTGTCCAGAAAGAAATTTTGTCTGTTATATTCCCTTATGCTAAATGGATAGCTGCTGAAAGTGTTAACTTCTGTACAGACAAAATTCTAATTCCTCAAATATTACTCATTGGACTCCATTATTCAATAGACTATTGAAGAGCTCTTCAGCAATATATTTACTGAAAATATTTTTCCTATAAGACCTGGATTCAAAATCAACCTATTCATCTACCATCTAGAAGGTTAAGGAAAGAAGAAACACAAGAAACAGGAAAGGGGAATTCATGGATCTGACTTCTGAATGCCTAAAGTAAAAAAAAAATATATATCCCATTTTTCATTCTGCTATATCTAACTTTCGGTAGTGATATGCACTGGGAATGCATGGGATTTGTGGTTCTTCTTACAACCATACTTCTGTGATTGGCCTTGTGTATATGTGAAAGACATCTGCAAAAACAAGAGGAAGACCTTCATAATGAAAAGGAGGGCCTTTTCAGCATCTGTTACTTTTCATGAAGTGCCCTTTACATTTACCAAGATAAGTGTTTCGTTGGAGGGAACACACACTTCAGCGTGTTAATTGGCAGCACTTAGCTATCGGTAAGAGCCTTTATATGAAAGCCTAATGCACAAATTAATGGAGTAATCCTCCTTGCTATACAGTGGGCCAGCTCCTGAAATTGTTCCTTATAAAGTGAGCTCTTAATGATCATTCTGAGGTTCATGCTGCTAAGCAATATGAGGTGCAGCAAAAGATCCAGCTACTCCTGTTAACATGTTTGAGATTATGGAGGAGCCCCTGAAGAGCATGTATACTATTTTATTTATGTTGCTTCTCCCTGTTTCAATTCAAAGGGGGTTAAATATAATTAACAACCCAAAAATAAATAATGTCAAATGAAAATAGTAATAGTCAGAATATCGATATATTAGGAGATATAGGCACTGGTGGCCATGCAATTCATCCTTGAAGGCCCTCTAGGAGAGCAGGTCTTACTAGCTTCTGAAAGTTGTAAGAGTGGAGATTATAATGCTTCAATGGGCATTCTGCTCTATAGAAGGCTTCTATTAAAAACACCTGCTATTGTGTCCCCCTCTTGGTAGGTGGAAATACTTTACCATTGGCAACTTTGTGCCTTTCTGCTGGCCCTGTAATCAGCCAAGACTTCCCAAGGAATGGGATGGGGAGTAGGCCAGGGCAGCAGAAGCTTTGCATATGCTGCTGGACTGATTGATCAAGCTGGGTGAAATGAGGGCTGTTACAGCACTCCTGCAGTTGATCATTAGGATGGATATGCTACCAAGTGCCTGAATTTTAATCATGTGGTCATAGGGGCTGCAAGGATTGTAACTGCAAGTCGTAAGTCCCTTAGTTCAGCACCATCATACTTTTGAACAATATTAAGCCAGGACTACCATAACTATTTTCATGTAAAGACCACAACTGTTGTGCCAAGTAAAGCTGGGCAAAGCTTTGAGGAGCCAAGAATTTGGAAGGAACCTCAAGTTGCAAACTTGCACTGTCTGTGGGAGCATAGCTCCCTCAAACATCAAAGTTAGCACTATCATGAGATCAATTGACTTCTGAATTAACAGATATTCTTGCTTGGTTGTTTGAGTCTGAGGTGACTTTCCAGATGCTGGCATCCTCCAAGAGTCCGGTCTTGCATATATTTGACTAGATCTAAGGGTGAAGTTCAACTGAGCATCATCAGCATGTTCTGAATATTTTGCTCAGAACCAAAGGGTTAATTAATTAATTAATTAATTGGCCATTAATTTTAATGATTTTAACAAAGCATTTGACAGTGTCCACCAAGAATCACTCTAGCAAATCCTTCATTTATACACTGTACCAACAGTCTTTATCTTTAAGGTCTTATACCTACGATGAAGCTGCTGTGTTAAGACAAAAATGGCCATATGTATTTCTTTGAAATTACTATCATACAAGGCTGTATTCTATCACCACTCCTTTTCCTCAGGACCCTCAACTGTTTTGTGATGAACATCACACACCAGGAAAAGCATTTATCATTCTGATCAAGACCCTCTTGGCAACCTGGATTTTGCAAATGACATCGCCTTACTTGAGGAAGACAATATGAAATTACAAACGACAACTGCCTTAGATGAAGAAGCAACTCAAATTGGCCTCAGGATAAGTGCCAAAAATCAAAGATCATGTTTGTGAGCTCCACCACACAAATACAGGGAATCACATTCAGATGACAGCAACTTCAGAAAGTAGAAAGGTTTACCTATTTGGATAATGTAGTCACTTGAAATGGAGATGCAGAGATGGGCGTTAAATGCCGCATTGGGAAAGCAACAGCTGTTTTCCAGAGGATGAATGAAATCTGGTCCTCAACATCTATATCACTGAAACTTAAATTCTGTTTGCTTGCCTCTGGAGTGATCCCATCAGCCATTTATGCCAGTAAGACCTGGAAGGTGTCAGTGTTAACAAGAGACTCGATATCATCTAACAAAGATGCCTTCTGAATCTTACAGATTCACTATTTCGACCGTATTACTAATGAAGAAGTGCTCCAAAAGACTTTTTCCTGCAATTACATAACATTGTCATATGCAGAAGATTCCAACTTGCAGGTCATATTCTCCATATGGAGAACAATCGAATGGCAATGAAATGAACCTCCTCCCAACACCAAACAAACCAAGAGGACACCATCCAAAATTCATGGCAATGAATATTCTCATGGCAGACTTCATGGAACTTAGCCATTCAAAATACTGATTCATTCAGTGAGTTGTTTGGGCTCCAAATGGACATGGAAAGTGATAGACTCTTCAAGATAATCAACTTTATTAGGGAATTGGTTATCCTACTAAGGGATTCTATGAGTGATTTACTTACTGCACAGACTAACATGGCTCTTTCCAATTATTTCAAAACCGGCAGGCAAAATTGGCAGAAATTGCAAGCATTTTTTATGATGAATCTAAATGATTGTATTTGTATTTATTAGTTTTGTATGCTGCCCACTCTCGGAAGACTCCAGGCGGCTTACAATAAAAAAGAAGGGGGAAAATATAAGACAATACAACAATTTAAAATTACAACATATTCATACTTGAAATGGGGCTGGATACTTCAACAGCCCCAGGCCTGCCGGAACAGCCAGGTCTTAATAGCTTTACGGAAGGCCGGAAGGGTAGTAAGGGTCCAGATCTCAACGGGGAGATCGTTCCAGAGGGCCAGAGCTGCAACAGAGAAGGCCCTCCCCCAGGGGGTCACCAGCCAACATTGGCTGGCAGATGGAATCCGGAGAAGGCCTAGTCTGTGCGATCTAATCGGTCTTTGGGAGGTAATTGGCAGGAGGCGGTCTCTCAGGTAACCAGGTCCGATGCCATGTAGGGCTTTAAAAGTAACGACTAGCACCTTGAAGCATGTCTGGAGACCAATGGGCAGCCAGTGCAGCTCGCGGAGGATAGGTGTAACGTGGGTATACCTAGGTGCACCCACAATTGCTCGCGCAGCTGCGTTCTGGACTAACTGAAGTCTTCGAACACTCTTCAAGGGCAGCCCCATGTAGAGTGCGTTACAGTAATCCAGTCCAGTAATTATGTTATCCCAGCAACTGAGACAATAGAATTTACATATCTTTTCCTTCAACTTTATTGTTACACCCACTTTATTCAAGCTCTATTAAACATACAATACTAACTCTGCAATCTCCATGTAATATAAGTAGCAAATTACGCATTACAAGCCTAGGTTAAAATTCACTATGACTCATTCAAAGAAACAAAAGCTCATAGAAAATATTTATATTAATTTCTATATAACTGTAATTAAATGTAGCTATATTTTCTTACCACTGTTAGCAACAGAATCTGTCTTGAAGGAACAAATGCCCATGGTTGCAATCTCTAAACCTGCATGTCTCTTTTTAAAAAAAAAACAAATATGAACAGGTTGTAAGGGACCAAAAGGGCTTCCCTGGTAATTCAGACTTAGCTAGTTTACCAGACTTAGTTAGTTTACCATGGTATATGCCAAGACATACACCATGAAATTACAGCAAAATATGGGGGAAGAAATTTTCTTCTACTGGTACAGAATAGCAATTGTCTCCTAACTATTGCTGCTGTTGTTCCGTAAAATGATATCCAGACATATTCTATAGTTTTAAATACTGTTTTCCCCCCAGGAGGTTTGTCTTACAAAATCATATTAAATTATGATTCATTCTCAGTTCAACATCCACAAAAAATTACATCACTGGAAAAGCCTATTTGCTTGTTGGTTCTCCATTTGTTGGTATTTTCTGTTCAGATGAATTTTAATACAGGTTCTCCATGGGGCCACAGAATTGGAATGTTGTGAATGTTTAAAGAGAAAACCACCCTAAAGCAACACCTGAGTGATAACCTACTGATAATTTATCAATAAGGATTAATTACATTTTGTTCCTCTTAAAGTTTTCTTTATTTTTTTCTAGCTAGCCCCATAACATGCATCAGTTTTATGAAACAACTGGAATAAAATCCTTAAAAAGGCAAGGATAAAGACACAGGATAGATACAACTGAGAAGGCAGAAGCTTTTTATGCAGAATATTTTAGAGAAATGGCTGAGAAAACTGGGAAAGATGGTTCTGTGGTACAACTACTGGAATCACCCACAACTGTGACTGAAAAAATAGAAGGAGCTGTAGGTGGAATTGGAAAGAAGAAGGTGCGGTGGAGGATGTAAGCCGTAGAGAAAAACGAGAACCCAGATCTATTAAAACTATAAACCCTGTATATAAAGTATAAACATGGAGGCAAGAAAAATGACTACAACTAACATTAATGAACTTAATTTGGTAATTAAAAGGGAAAAAAAACATTCTATAAATTAGAGAAGTTAAAACTTGCCATAATTTGTCTACAAGAAGTGCAGATTCAAAAGAGAAATGAACATCTACTAATTCAACAAAAGCTTGGGAAAATGTCTCCAACACTAGCGAACTGCAAAAAAAGAGGAGTGATCTTCTATATTAAAGGCAATATTCCAGCAAAATTAATCTACGCAGAGGAAGAGGGAAGAATCTTGAACTGAAGGAGTTAAATGATAACACAATCATGCTGTGAAATAAATTAACAATGATACAATGGAAAACTAATATATCTATGAATTGAATACTCTAGAACTTTTTGCTTTAAAAAGGATAAGGATAATAATGATTTTATGTATATTCAATAAGAGGACTGGTGATATATGTATAACGTTAAGAACGTACTACAATGATATCTTGTTATTGATAATAATTCTAACTGTTATCAAATAGATAATCAATAATGTATGGAAAGCATGGTTTTTTGGAAAAAATAATACTAATGGTAATTAAATATAATGTCCAATGAAAGGGAGGTACTGTTATACTAGATAGAAAATCTGAGATGGTAAATATCATTTGAGAATATGGATGCTGAAATACCTGTAACCAAACGACATGCTATATGTGATGATGGTTTTTTTTTCTTTTTGTGTTTTTTTTCTTTTGTTTTTATTGTTGTGTGTATTAAAATATAAGTATATACACAATAGAGAGATACAAAGTGTGTGTATGTGGGGAAGTATAGCTAGGACAGGTTAGCAAAAGTAAGGGAATAAGAAATGATACTAATTATGTCTGGGTTGCGGAAATACCATCCCAAGGAAACATAAACTGAGATTTAAGGAGAGGAGGATGGAATGAAGAGAAAGAGAAGGAAAGAGGGTAGAAAGGGGAAGAGGAAGAGCAGGAGTAGGAGAAAGGTACGGGAAGAAGGAAGGGGAAGGAGAGGAGGAAGGAGGAAAGTAGAGAAGGGAGGGAGAAAGGGAAAGGAAAGGAGGATGGAAGGGAGAGAAAAGGAAGGAGAAAGAGGAAGAAGGGAAAGAGGAAGAGCAGGAGCAAAGGAGAGGTAAGGGAAGAAGGAAGAGGAAGGAGAGGAGGAAGGAAGAAAGTAGAGAAGGGAGAGAGGGTGAAAAGAAAGAGGTAAGGAGAGGAGGATGGAAAGGAGGAGGAGAGAGGGTAGGAAGAGGAAGAGGAAGAGCGGGAGTAGGAGAAAGGTACAGGAAGAAGGAAAGGAAAGGAGAGGAGAAGGAAGAAAGTAGAGAAGGGAGAAGAAAGGGAAAATAAGGTGGTGTTACAGGGGGAAGGGATGGTAAATAAAGCAACCCAAACAGTATAACCTATTAAATGAAATAATAAATGTATAAGAATGATAAATGTTAAAACACCTGTAACCAAATGACATGCTGTATGTGATGATGGCTTCTTTTTGTCTGTGTGTGTGTGTTTTATTTTTAATTATATTGTGTGTATGTGTGGTTTATGTAATTAAAAAAAATTAAAAAAAATCCTAAAAAAGAAACTTGTGATAATTTACAGATAAATAGGTCAACTAACTCTTCAAGGGACTCTGCCTGGAAAACTCATCAGATATTTGCTTTGTTTCAATGAATTTCACTTTACTCACCCAAAATGTTTTCAGAAATGAAGGCTATTGAAAAGAAATCCCACTTTGGGATACCTGTTATCCTACAGTTCAGTTCCTATTCTCAACAACTCTCTCAGATCTAAGAAATTAGAGACAGTAGAGAAGAATATTCAGTTAAGTATTTAGAAATGACAGAATGCAACTATGACTGGGATATCTATAGCCACCAAAAGCCTGACGGGCTTGCATTCCAGATTTGACTTCCTAATTATACTGATCAATAAAGATATAACTTATGCTGAATGTGAAGGCTGTGGCAATATTATGGATAAACTCTTTTTTAACTGTATTACTTTTATCATCATTCAATTTCGTCTAAGCCCAAGAGGTCATAAAGATGGTGAAATATATATTTCACCTCAACAGTTTCTTCTATAATAAACTGTGTGTGTCTTTATATAGGAAGTGCTATGTGAAAAGGTAACAACAAACAGAAAATAGACATACAGAGAGATATATTGTACTGGAATTACTATTGGATTCACCTCCTAGATGCCTTCCTTGTGTCCTTGGCAATCCAGTTAAGATCTGACAGTGGTTAAAGATGACAGTGCTTGAGGTAATAGAACAGTGCCATAACAGGATTACAGGAAAATATAAGGAAAGGGTATATAGATGTAATGTCATTTTAGTAATAGCATCTCTGTTCAGTTTGGTTTTCTTTGCTTCTTGTCTTTTTTAATTTTTTGCTGGCAAAGAAGTCAATATCACTTGCACCATTCTTTTAAAACTGCATTACAGCCAAAACAGTTTACTTTGGACAGAAGAAAATGCTTCAATTATATATATGTCTCTGTGAAAGAGGTATAAAAGGCTCCACAATTTCTAATGTTATTTAGAACTATTGAGAAATACAGCAGCTATAACAGCAGCAGAAATACTTAAATTGTGAATCAGAAAATCTTTGTTCTACTCTTACCGCTCTAATTTTGTCTATTTGACTTTTGAGCAATTTGTTTTTCTAGTACATGAGTGTTCAAAATGATGGACAACATCAACATGTAAGTTATTTATATCCACTGAAGCATTTATAAACTTTAAAAATTGCTAAAGGAATAAAACAGAAATATCTTTCCAAACACCTTCCCACACAAAACTTCAAAAATGTATGTATGAACTAGAAAATAAAATTAGGAAAACAAGCAAATATTAAAACCTCTTAAAAGGCTATCAAAAATTATACCAAGATGTTTGTCACAATTCCGAAGAAAAAGAATTCCAAAGTGAGATAGCCACAGTGTCTTAATCATATTTCTATTCATGGCAAGAATTCCCCCGCAGCACACAGAGAATGACAGTTCAGGTAAGTCCAACGGTATTTCCATTCAAGATGATCCAATGGAACCAGAGGAAAGTCTACCTGATTACTATAAAGACTACTTAGGACATTAGTCATTCAAGCTGGTCTCTGGCTGTGCAGAACCAATGGAATTGGGCTGTCTAGCTTACTTATTTGAAAACAATGTCAGCCTCTTGGTCAGCATTCTCAGATAATAAGCATGGCCAATAGGAAGTAATATGTAGTTAAATCCAAGCAATAGTAAAATAATTATTTGCAGTAGGCGCGATCCCAATTGCACTTAAGGGGGGATGGTTCTTCGCCTCCTCAAGAAGCTATCACTGGATCTAAGAACATTGGGTAATCTTTTTACCTTGTCTCCAATATTTATTTTTTGGGCAGATGGTTGAAAAGGGGCTTAAGCTTCAATTTCAAAGTGCCCTGGAAGAAGCAGATATTTAGACTGTTTTGAGTCAGGTTGCAGACCCATGTAAATACTGAGATGGTGTGTCTACGGAGATTCTGTCATCCAGGACAAGGTTATCCCAAAGGTGCTTTTTCAAGAGGCAGATGGACTTTCTGGTTTTTCTTTGAAGACGTTTCGCTTCTTGTCCAAGAAGCTTCTTCAGCTCTGAAGAAACTGAAGAAGCTCAGAGCTGAAGAAGCTTCTTGGACAAGAAGCGAAATGTTTTCAAAGAAAAACCAGAAAGTCCATCTGCCTCTTGAAAAAGCACCCTTGGTACTGAGATGGCATTGATCACATTTGCGGATGAGGTCTAGTGAGATCAGGATCATAGTGTTATATTTATCCTGGCCTCTTTAATCATTTGTTGGTCTTCAATGCCATCTATCATGGAATTTTTCTGGAATAGTTGACAGGTTGGAAGTGGAAATACGGTGTTGTCGCAGTTCTCTTTTTCGGTCTGGGGCTTGTTCTGGTTGCTATTGTGGAAGAAAAAAGTTAAGCTTTAACTTCTGTTTTGCAGGGTTCTTGGGGTCTCCTCCTATCCCTATTTAAAATTTACATGAAGCAGCTATGTGAGCTCATCTGTCAGCACAAGGTTGGCTATATCATTAGTATGCTAATAGTACTCAATTACAGATCTCTCCAGCCAATCAAATGATGTTGTCAAGGTTCTCTCTTATTATGTGGAGGCTGTGGAGACCTGGATAGGGAAGACTCAATCTTAATCTAATTAGAATACCTATTTTTTTGAATGTACATTTATTTGGAGATCTGAAAACACAGAGGAAGAAGTAAAGACAACTACAAGTCAGAGAAGGAACACTACAGATAAGATACTTTAGTTTACTGTGAGAAAGAGACACACAGTAATTCTTAATTACACCAGGTATACATTAATTTGGAGAACTGCATTGGCAAACTTGAAAGATTCTGAAGGGATGTGGGTTTTATCTCCCACCAACTGGAGATGTGAAGACTTATATATATTTAAAGACTGAACCACTTTAAACACTCCCCAATTTAAAGAAAATCTCACTACATCTAAAACTTCAATGCAGATGATGTTCCCAGAGTTTTTCTTCACCTTGCTAATTTTCTGCTTGCAAGGATCATGAAAACTCATGATCTCTCTTTAGTAGTCTACTGTATTTTATATTTGTGCTAGTTTAATAAAAACCCGTTTATTTGGCATATAAATTAGATAATTATTTTTATGGCAGCATACACAGCCTATTCTTTAAGAAAGGACATAGGCGAAATATTTGACTACATATATACATCAAACACAATTCAATTATCACAGGAAAATTTGGGGAGATATGCATACTGCCATAGTATTCCACATCTCCTGCACATATTAATCTTCAACAAGTTTCCTTCCTTCATATCAGTATGCTTTGCTAGTAATATCATAGTTGCCCTTGGCTGTGACACAAAGAGTTTCTTGTCTGCCTCCCCAAAAAGTTTTGTTACTAGCCAAATAACCAAATATAAACAAAAGCTTGTTTGACCAGCACTTGTTCCGGAACAAACCACCAGATGCAGAAGGAAGTGCTGGAAAAAAGAAAATATTTCTTTATCTTCAAAACTGCACAGTGGAACCCAAATTTACAATGTGTTCCTGAGGTGTCCTGTTGAATTTATATTCATTACGTCTGTTGAATAAAAATCCTAAAATAACATACACTTGAGACAAAATATGCATTATTAGCATGTAAAACAAGCCATTGGTTAAGCTACAGTCTAGGGAGAATAGCTAAATTCATTGTTCTACTATAATTCATCTCATTCATTTTACTATACTGCTATTTCACATTTTAGTTGGTTTGTGATAGTAAATAATATTGGATTAGATAGTTAGATTACACAAAACATATACTGCATTATCATTCATTCTCAGGTATTTAGCTTCTTGGTTTGTACTATATTATTTTAACATAAATTTTATCCAAGTATATAGCATAGTATAAAACTTACTATATACTATATAATCCAATAAACTGGTATTTTTGTAAACAGTGTATTGTATTTTACAAGTCTTAATATCATGAATATTCCACTATTCCACTATATACTTTTTATGTAGATTTAGTGAGTTCACAATATTCTGACAATGACTCTAATATAGCTACTTTTTCCATAGCTTTTAGGTTAGATAGATTATCTTGTGTTATGCTGTTAAGTGACTATGGTTATTAAAGTATTTTATTGCATTTGAAAATTTACATAACCAACTTCTGAGATCTGAAAAATAGTCTATATACAACTGAGTAAGTCTTATTTAAATAAAGCCACACTGGAGATGGCTGCTGAATTGATAGCAGCCTCGACCTCCCCCCCCCCTCTCCCCTTTACTCTCTGTTCTCCAGTTGTCTGTCTTTTTGGTTCATATTGATGTATTGTTGTTATGTTCTTTCTTGTTAATTTCATTGTTCTATTATTTTACTCATTTTTTTTCCCCTTTTTATTAATGTGAGCCTCCTAAAGTAGCCCCATGGGAAAAAAAGCAGGAAACAAATTTAACAAATAAATAAAATAAATAAAGTTACTTAAAAAAGATGGTACGTTTACTTATTTATTAAATTTATACACTGCCCATCTGCTTATTGAGGGACTATGGGCAGTTTACAACATCAGGTTCATAGTTTCTGGACTATTTATGGCTATTTATATTAAAATAAAACTGTTTAATAAGCATTGTTGTAACCTTCCCATTTTCCTTTAAGTAATTTATGAAAGAACATTCAATGCGCAGAACATCTTAGAGCCAGGGTGCATAATCTTTTCCAGACAGAGGGCTACACTTTTGGGAGGAATGTTCCCAAAAGGAGAAGGAGCCAGGACAAAAACAAAATATGATGTAAAGTCAATTAAAATAAAACAAGTGTGGTTATCCTTAATGTACCTTTCTTCTGCTAACATATCAGAAATGGCAGAAAGGCAAAATGAAGTTTTTCAGATGGATGTATATTAGGGATTGCTCATTTTTTGTCCCCCTTTAATGTAAACTTAACATAACGTAATTTAATGGAACATCTCCCTAAAAGTCCAAACATAAAAATGAAAAGAAAATAAACAATTAAAGCAATGCAATGAAACTTTGAGCAAGGTGTATTTATTGAAACAACGTAACTAAAAGGATCTTCCCTGGACTCTGTCTACACTTCCCAAGAGAGGCACAACCCACAGTTTGGTGGGTTGTGTATGATGTGTGTGTGTGTGTGTGTGTGTGTGTGTGTGTGTGTGTGTATTCCCCAGTAAGGGTATGGCTAGCTGATGAGAGCTAAATAGCTTGAAATAGATCTATACTAGTCTCCCTTTATTTATTTATCAGCACAAATAAAAAAAAAACCACAAATATAACAAAGGCAACAGTAAAAACATTGGGTTTCTGTCGTGATGGACTCTTGTGACGAGCCGATTGACAGATGTTGGAAGCAGTTAGCTTCCTCCCATAATTGGGGCTTACCAGGGGTTGTAAAAATCTAATAGATACCTTTCACCCTGGCTTCGCTGATAACGGATAAGAGCCTGTGGCCTAATGGCTAAGATCTCTGCCTAGTATGCAATATAGCCCAGGTTCAAATCCCAGTAAGGGTATGGCTAGCTGATGAGAGCTAAATAGCTTGAAATAGATCTATACTAGTCTCCCTTTATTTATTTATCAGCAAAATAAAAATAGAAAACCCACAATATAACAAAGGCAACAGTAAAAATATTGGGTTTCTGTCATGGACTCTTGTGACGAGCCGATTGACAGATGTTGGAAGCAGTTAGCTTCCTCCCTAATTGGGGCTTACCAGGGGTTGTAAAAATATATATATATATATATATTATATATATATATATATATATATATATATATATATATATGTATATATATATGTGTAATATATATATATATATGTATATATATATATGATATATATATATTATATAATATATATATATATATATATATAAACTTAGATTGTGCATTCTTGCGTTTGTCAGTTTTTCCAGGGTTTGGACAGATATGTTTAAATTCCTAACAGGAATGGAAATTGCAAACTTTGACACTTGGTAGTCATTGCCCTTGGGCTTATGTATACATAAATTTATTATCTCTTGCAAGTAACTTTCTTTACCAAAAATAACTGACGTACATAAAAATAATGCAGGTACTAAGTATTTCAACAGACTAACAAGGGGGAAATGACAGTGTACCTTCAGGAGACTCATCCATCCATCATCCATCCCTATCTATAGAAGAAGTAGATTAAACCATAACCATAGGATACAAAAAATGCACTGTCACCCACAAGCCCACAACTCTTCTAAAAGAAACTCACTACACAAAGTGAATAAAAGCAGAAGGAACAAAAAAGCTGGTAGAGATAAGGGAGAATTTAGGCACCATGTGCTATTTATCACAGGTAATTTTATATCTGGTGGTAATAAGCATTAAAATACTGTATAATACATCTCTTTTAATTCCTATTTTAACCTTCATTATTGAGTTTGTGTATGATTTGCATATGTGATAAGGAAAGATGTTACTAGTAAAGCACTAGTCAGCAGTGAAATAACTGGGATTCATCAATTCAAGTTCATAGTCTAAGATGGGTACCAAACTCATGGTGTCATCACATGACATATCACAATCTTTACCCCTTTGCTAAAATGGGGATGGGGATGGCCAGCACGTGACGCATCTGACTCACGGGCCAGGAGTTTGACATCCCTGTTCTAAGAGATAATGCACCAGGATTGTTTGCATGTTTTTAGCTATTCTGAGAAACTCTGGGGTTTGCTGATCTCTGAATTTGTTTGCAGACATTTCATTACCCAATAAGTAATGTCTTCATTGTGAATGAATGAGAGGTTATAATACTGCTTGTTTATAAATACTAGCGTGCCCTGCCAGTTTATTCTGACAAAAAGTGTCACCATTGGCAGAAGAGTTGGATTCATTTGATTGGCTCAAATCACTGGCCCAAGTGCCATCAATTTATTTATTTTCCCTCTATTTCTTTTCTAGAGATATAGGATACATCAGGACCAAAGAATGATTTAGGTTCTTTGCTGCACATTGCAAAAAACAGTTGACTCTTATGGCCCTTCCAACTCTACAATTTATATTCTTGAAGTCCTAAGTAGTAAATGACATACTATATTTTGAAGCCAGGATTATAACAGCAAAATCCGCAAGAACCTCCAGACAAATTTATATAGTATGTGATCAGCTTTTCTTTACTTTTTTCTGAGAGGGAAGCTTTCCTTTCTGTTGTTCTTATTACAGAATAAACAGGAATCATTTAAAAAAATGACTGATCACTGATGATAATTAAAATTATACTAGGAGACTATAATCAAGTACTAGAGTCACTGTCCAAATCCCAATAAAATGTTTTAGAATGATAAAGTTTTTCTTAATGCAAAAGAACCTTCTTATATACAAGATGAAAACATTTTGAGCCCGTGTAGAAATTGTTATGCCATGTTTGTATGAAGGGACACTGTGAATCAAATATGTGCTATGACATCCCAATGCAAGATCTATATTGCAAGCACTGTAATGCTGCACATAAGGAGGTAATTTGTATTATCACACAGGTTTCATCACTTGCCTGCCCTTGTTGCCCTCCTGAGGAGACCTGCTATATGTGAAGGGGAGTTCAGAGGGAGGAAACTATACATACATGCAAAATAAATACAAGTTTGACATATGCATTTGGAAGAGTTTTTTTAAAGCCAAATTTCATTTGGCTTAGAAAAAGCCTTGTGTCAAATTTCTTTCTTGCAAGCAGTTTTTGGGGAAAATGTTTTCCTCAAATTACAGGAGCCAAGGAATTTCTATCTCCTTAGGACCAGACTGAGAGGAAAACTGGGAGCCAAGGGAAAGAGTGAGAGGCGTGGCTAACAGAATTCCACTCAGTCTCTGGACCAATCAGGACTTGATAATAACTCACTGGTTGCCCCTCCGCAGCATCCCTGGAAAATTATAAAATTCTTATAAGACTGAAATGCATGCTTCCTAAGTGCTCATGTGTAGAATTTTAATGCAGAATTTTAAAAAATTCATTTCAGGGAAATCAGATGTTCACGTATCTGTGGATCTTTTAATCTTTTTATTATTACATTTTCTTTTTATTAAAAAAATATAGCAACAACAACAAGATGTCTACACCATTTAGTCATGCCCAAATATTCATGTCATCCTCTTTAACAGTTGCTTTTTAAGCTTGCCAGCATATATAACAATGAATTCACAAACAGATTATGCACTGAAACATGTTAACTGCTTGTATTATTAAGGTGTATTTCTTTCCTTGTTATCCAAAAGTTTTCAGAACAAATTCCAACGTGGTACTTTTAGATATTATCAAGACATTATAGAGGCACAATACTATGTGTTACCTATCTTTGCATAAGAAATTAAGCCATGCAATTTTAAAAAAAAACCTCAAAATGATACAGGCATCAACATAAAATATATTGGGAAGGATGAAAATCATGAATATTTTTAAAAAAATCATTTGCATTGTGAGCCAGACAAAAACAAAGAGTTTATTACAAACATATTTTTCCTACTGAATTAAAGGACTATAAAATACAATTCTAATTCAGAAAAATGGGAAGTTGCTGTACTATTCATTTACTGCACTAATAATATTAATTAATTCAGATGTTTAGTGGCTTTTCAGTAAGAATGTTATTGTTTGGATGATTATGTGTTTTTAAATTTCAGATTATTGACAGCTCACTAAGTAATACTATTAGTGACCTATGGCAAGTTTAAGAAATAGCTTTCTTTTCAAGAAGAAACTGTTAACAGTGGATCCAATGGCTCACAATGGATGCGCAAATATTTATACAATGTGAAAGCTGTTTGCATTATGCTATTATGCAACACAAAACACTAAACTTTCCAAGGTTTATTACAGAACTATAGTCTTTTAAAAACTGGAACAAAAGTAAAACATATTAGATTCTTTTGAGGAAAAATAATGTGAGATGTGATAACAATTTATATAAAAATTATATATTAATTTACATTGTGATACTGTATACTTGGAACTCTGCAAGGAAAACACTGTCTAAAGGAAAAGGTTGTTTTTTTCTCTCTTAGGGACCTTTTAGTTTACATTTTAACAAAGGGAAAAAAAAAGTAGGGAGAGATAAATTTAAGCAAATTCAGACTTTTTCATGTAATGTTTAACTGTATACCTATTACTTCCAGGACAAAGCTACTGGAAAGAGGGGAGCAGCAAATAAAATAAACCCTATCCAGGAGGTTTTTTAAGGTATTTTGTTTCAAAAGCTGACCGTAAAATACATGGTATTCCATCCAATAAGGACAACACACTGCAAGCATGTCCTGCTTTCCATTAGTTCCAGCACACACAGGCAACAGGTTGAAAACACAAATCAATTTCTGGGAGCTAACCCATATTTTCCTACATTCACAAATTATTTGCAGAAATATTGTAATAGGATCACAATGGGATGAATCAGTTGCCTCCTTAGACCCAATTTACGTATCCATCAAAATAAAGCACAGAAAGTCCTCGACTTACACACTTTATCTTGAATGGCATTTGGAAATGTGATGGCTTTGAAAAGGGTGCTTTATGGCCTGTAAACCACTTCCATCCATTGCAAAGGAGTGTTGGCTTAACTGAACGGTCTTCTCTGTGCACTGCAGGAGAGTCAGAAGCATGGGTTAAATTCTGCCTAATTGTCCAAGACTGAATTAGAAATCTTTAGCCACGCCTCTGGTTTTGTGCTAGAGTCAGTTTTTCATCACTTTTCTAGTGATTCTTCTCATATCTTCAAAAAATGAATCCACAAATATGATGTTGTCAGCTGGTAAGAGACCCTAGGGCGGGTTTGGACTCTCCCACAGCACACAGAAAGACCATTCATGTAAGCCAACACTCCTTCTCTTGCGCGCAGCTTGGAGAGTCCAAGCATGGGATATACCCAAGATAAATGTCACTAGGGTGGGGAGCAATAAAGTCATGGGTCTCTGCGCTGGAATGAATAGCCTGAAGGACTCTTCTCCCAAATGCTGTGTCAGCTAATGCGAACTTCTCCATTTTATAATTACAAACAAACGGAGATGGTGATGCTCAGGATGCTGCCCTGCATATCTCCTCTATGGGCGCTTGGGTCGCCCAGGTTGCGGTGATTGCGGCGCTCCTTGTGGAGTGGGCTGTGATACGGCATGAAATTGTCTTGCCCTGAAGTTCATAGGTGAGGGTGATACAAGCACGCAATCAGCGGCCAATAGTCAACAAGGTGACTTTACAGCCCATAGATGCCAGCTGGAATGATATAAAGAGAGATTCAGAACATCTGAAAGAAGCAGTGCAATTGACATACCTTTGTACCTCCGGACAGCAATCATGTGTCATCATTTCTCTCTTGGGTGTCGAGGGTGCGGACAAAAGTCCAGGAGGATGAACCTGGGCCCTATGGAGTTGTCTTTTGGCAAAAAGGAAGGATTCAAGTGGAGTATGACCAGGTCGGTTGAATGATATGTCCTTCCTGACTGACAAGGCCATTAGCTCCAAAATCCTCCTTGCAGACATGATGGCGATGAGAAAGTCTGTTTTGAGTGTCAAATGATGATACTGATGTCTCGCAATGGTTCAAAGAGAGGAATGGTAAGGGCCCTCAGAACTATCTCAAGATACTAGGTTGGAGAGCTATGGAAAACTGGAGATCGAAGATCGAGGCTCCCTTGAGGAAGCTATGGATCATGGGGTGTCGCCCAAGTGATAGAAGCTAAAATCATGGACAACAACACACCTGGCACCTCAGCGTGTTGGGGGCCAGCCCCTAGGTCCAATCACTCCTGCAAGAATTCTAAGGTCTGCAGGATGAGCAGACCCAGGTTCTATCTGGTTCTTTGCACAACATCTGAAGAAAGTAGCCCAGCTGGAGTCATAGATCCTGGCTGTAGAAGGTCGTCTGGTAGCTTGTATTATTTGGATGATTTTGTTGGAGAGCCTGTCCTCTTCAGGAGGTCCCTCTCAAGTGCCAGACAGTCAACTGGAGCCAATGGGCCACTGGATGGTATAAGGCCCCCTGACTGAGAAAGACCTCATTCAGGGGAATGCACCAGGGTAGGACAACTGACAGGCTAAAGAGATTGGTGAACCAGGCTCATCTCGGCCATAAGAGTGCCACTAGGAAAACCTCTGTGCCTTCCGTCAGGATCTTCTGGATCACTCTGGGGATAAGAGGGAGTGGTGGGAAGGCGTACAGGAGATCAGGAGGCCAGCGACAATGAAGAGTGTTGATCCCCTCTGCCTGAGGTGAGTGGAACCTGAAGAAAAACCTGGGAAGGTGTGTTTTCCAGGGTGGCAAATAGATCTACTACTGACATCCCGAACCTCTGGATGAGTTGATCAAAGAGGTGTAGTTTCCATTCTGACTGGTCGATGGTCTCCCCTCAGCCAGTCTGCTCATGTGTTTTCCACCAGGGAGATGTGTGACGCTTGAAGGGAACAGAGGTGTTTCTCTGCCCACCTCCCAGGGTCTCCACTATCAGGGATCTGGAGCGAATGCCCCCCTGTCGGTCTATATGTTCCTTCGTCGCCACATTGTCGGTGAGAATCCTGACATGACGACCTTGTATGTTCTGACTGAAGTGTAGAAGGGTGAGACACGTTGCTTGCAGCTCCAGCGAATTGATACTGTGTGTCAAGTCCTCTGGGAACCACCTGCCCTGTGCTATCTGATTGTGCAGGTGTGCTCCCTAGCTGAACAGGCTGGCGTCAATCGTGATGATGAGGCAATCTGGTTCTTTGAAGAAGCTGCCCTTTGACATGGCTGGTGACTGCCACCATTGAAGCAGGTTCCAAACCTTTTGAGGCATTGGAATCAGGGACGCCAAGTTGCTGGTATTGGCCCTCTGATGAGGTAGGAGGAGCCATTGCAGTTGTCGAGAATGGAGTCTCACCAAGGTACTATGGAGAGGCATGAAATCATTTTGCTGAGAAGTTGAGACAGGAGCACTATGGAGGCTTGGCGTGATGTTTGAACCTGCTGCACTAGTGCCCTGAGGTAAGACGGTCCGGCGATAGGAATACCTGACAGTTCAAGTTGTCAATGACAGCTCTGAGATGCTGTAACCTTGTTATGGAAACAAGATGGCTCTTCTCCAGATTGATGGAGAATCCGTGCTGTTGAAGGGTTCTCATTGTGATCATCTGGAGGTCTCCTGTCGCTTCTGCGTGGGAGGATGACTGTATGAGGATGTCATCCATGTAGCATTGGAGCAGCACTGGACGAGATCTGAGGGAGGCTGCTGCCGCTGCAGGGCTCAATATTGGTAATGGCAGCCCGCATAAAAAAATCTCAGGAACCTTTGATGCGCTTTGAAGTTTGGGACCTGGAGATACGCTTCTTTGATATCTATGTATGTTAACTGATCACTCTGTCTGAGGCAGTCCAGGGTTGACTGTAGGGACTGCATCTTGAAGTGTTTGTGTGCAAGATGGTAGCTGAGCCTCTTTAAATCTAATATCACCCTCCACCCCCCCCCCGGTTCTTTGGGATGAGGAAGAGAATGGAGTAAAACCCCAGTTTCTGTTGGCTGGTGGGAACGGGTTCTATGGCCCTGATCTCCCATAGATGAGCCAAGGTGGCGCAGTGGTTAAATGCAGCACTGCAGGCTACTGCTAGATCAGCAGGTCAGCGGTTCAAATTTCACCGGCTCAGGGTTGACTCAGCCTTCCATCCTTCCGAGGTGGGTAAAATGAGGACCCAGATTGTTGGGGGCAATATGCTGACTCTCTGTAAACCGCTTAGAGAGGCCTGAAAGGCCTATGAAGCGGTATATAAGTCTACTGCTATTGCTATAGATGAAGCATTTCCTTCTCCACAAGACCTTTTCACTGGGCAAGAGGGAGTGGGGCAGCGAATGAAATGACGAGGGGGGAGAGATGAATTCCAGAGTCAGACCTAGGCATATTGTCTGTAATACCCATAAGTCTGAGGTGGTCTGCTCCCACTGGGCCAGAAACAGCTGCAGCCGGCTGCCTATGGGGGCCATCTGTTGGTGGTCACTTATAACAGAGGAAAGGCTAAGAGTTGGCTCCTCTTGCATTTCTGCAGAAAGGTTAGCGCCCCAATCCTCCACTGGACAGTTCCCTGTCACAGCCGGAGCACTGATCAGTTCAGGAGTCAGAGCCTCTCCTGAATGGAGTCAGCCTCCATGTCTGAAGGACAATCAAACAGTCCTGCAGCCTCTGCTATGGATAGGGCTGGAGATCCCTCATTATCCAAAGTGATGTCAGGGGATAAATCATGGCCTTCCTCCTCACTCTCTAAAATGGGTGGCTTAGACTCCTGAGGTACAGAGGTAGTTCCAGCCTTGCGCGGGGCCACCCGGGAAACAGTGAAGGACTGGCTACAGTACCTCTGCCAGCACAAATGGAACTTGTGGGGGCCACGTGTGGCCCTCCCGAGCTCTGTTTTCACTGGCAGAGGGTTGCAGATAACCATTGCAGCTCTGGAGCCCGTTTTCTCTGGCAGAGCGCTCAGGCCACCACAGGTGCCTCTGACACAAGTGATGTTGAGCTGGCCAGGCCCACCCTGGCAACACTTACTCCACACACCCAAGTTCAATCACAACCCCAATATGGCCCTCAATGAAATTGAATTTGACACCCCTGAACTAGAGCGTTTCCCAATCGACATAGTGGTACTCCAGGGTGGTCCTATCTCCATTGTTATCCAATACTGCAATTGATGTTATCATGAGAAAAATGATTACAGTCAAGGAACTGAATTGGCCAGGAACAGTTTGTCACTGACTTCATTTATGAGAATGCCACTACAATCTTTATCAATAACAAACTGGAAGCCACTAATATATTCTGTGCCATCTGGATGCAGCACAGCATTTCAACAGGTTTATAGTGGGAAAAATGAAAGTACTCCTCTGATGGTTCACCAATAGTCATACAGCTAAGAAAAGTATAATTAGAATAAGTATCAGAATTCAAATATTCCATAAAAATTCAAATGGCTCCATAACATAAAAAGACTGGGTATGTCTAGTTTAATGAAAAGAAGGACTAGGGGAGATATGATAGCAGTGTTCCAATATCTCAGGGATTGCCACAAAGAAGAGGGAGTCAAACTATTTTTCAAGGCACCTGAGGGTAGAACAAGAAGCAATGGGTGGAAACTAATCAAGGAGAGAAGCAACTTAGAACTGAGGAGAAATTTCCTGACAGTTAGAACAATTAATCAGTGGAACAGCTTGCCTCCAGAAGTTGTGAATGCCTCAACACTTGAAATCTTTAAAAAGATGTTGGATAGCCATTTGTCTGAAACAGTATAGGGTTTCCTGCCTAGGCAGGGGGTTGGACTTGAAGACCCCCAAGGTCCCTTCCAACTCTGCTATTGTATTGTATTGTAAGACTGCCGTAACAGCTAAAATGAAAAACTAATGATGCCATCACAATTGATACTCCTGTGTGCTGCTTGGAGAATCCAAGCGTGGGTATAACTTCCGTCTATCTGCCCAGAGACCCAAAATTTTTGAAATTGTTGAACATGCTTCCTTGGCCCTACTGCTTCCAGTTTCTAAACTCAGTCTACCCTGAGAGAAGTGTCCAACTTCTCTCTTAGCTTCTGAGCAGACATTTGGAAGTTCTTCTCATAAAAACCCTTTCAGATTCTCCAATCAGTATAGGCAAGTGAACTGCTTAAAAAAAAAACCTTGCGGAGGAGAGCTCCTTTGGAGAGCCTTTGTGGCCATTCGGCCCAGAGCTAACAGAGCTGGAGGATTCCAGCAGGGACTAACACCTCCGTCACTTTCCTCTCCTACTGAACAACTTCAGTGCCTGCCGGCCAGTGGTGGATTTCAAAAAAATTTGGAACCTACTCTGTGGGTGTGGCCTCCTTTGTGGGAGTGGCTTGCTGGCCATGTGACTGGTTGGAATGGCTTGCCAGCCATGTGACCAGGTGAGAGTGGCCAACATGGAAAATGTGATGAAACTCACTTAACAACACTCTTGCTTAGCAACCAAAATTTTGGGTTCAATTGTGGTCATACGCTCTCTTTCTTTCTTTTATCTCTCTCTCCCACTCTTCTTTTTTTCTTCCTTTCTTTTTCTATCTTTCTCTTTCTCTCTCTCTGTCTCTCTCTGCTCTCTCCCCTCCTTCTCTCTGTCTCTCTCTGTCATTCTCTCTCGTGTCTGTCTCTCTGACTCTCTGTATCTCGCTGTGTCTCTTTCCTCCCTCCCCTATCTGTCACTCTGTGTGTGTGTGTCTGTCTGTCTGTCTCTCCCTCACTCTGTGTATGTCTCTCTCTTTCTCTCTCTTTCTCTCTCTCTCTCCCTCCCTTCCTCTTTCTCTGTCACTCTGTGTGTGTGTCTGTCTGTCTCTCACTCACTCAATCACTCACTCTGTGTGTGTGCGTGTCTCTCTCTGTGTCTCTGTCTGTCTGTCTTTCTGTCTGTCTGTCTCTCCCTTCCTCCCAACCCGCAGATAGGCTCCGGACTAGCGGAGCCTCTTCCTTCTTTTTAATCGTGTGATCTTTCCTAAGACATAAAAAAGAACCTTAATTACAAGCTCAACAAAAGAAGCTGGAAAGAGATACTGAAGCCAAGAAGCTGAAACCTGGGACTGGAGAAAAACCTTTTCTATCCCCTTACCAGCCCATCCGGGAAGACGAGTAACACGAGGGGGATCCCTCCCCCCGCAGATGGGTTCCAGACCAGCGGAGCCTTCCTGGACATCGCAGCAGCAGCAGCCCCAAGTGCGCCGATCTCGATGTTTTTTGCATCGGGGCATGCTGCAAGAGGCATTGAGTGAAGACCTTTTCTAGCCAGCGCAAAGGACTTCCCCGGACTTGCTTTGCTGAGCAGGGGCGATGGGCCCGCACCTCCACCACCAGCAATCCAGAAAAGGTCTTCACTCACTCCCTCTTGCAGCAGGCCCCAATGTGAAAAACGCCGAGATGTTAAGCAAGGGAAACATCTGTTGCTTCAGTAGAAAGGAAAGCAACTTCAGAGCTACAGCTGGCATCGGGCCAGCAAAGGCTTCCCACTGACCTCCCCCACACCTCCGAGTTCCTGACAGATCGAATTATTTCAGCAATATCTCCCCCCACCACGGCACCCCGCCTCCCCCTTGCACGTCACCTCCGCTCCGTTCTCCAGCAAGCCTCATGGGGTTTTTTTTGCCTTTAGGAATAAGAATGTTTAAAAGGCTTTAAAAAAAAAATTGAAAAAAAAGATGATGCAGGTTCTGCAAGAGCAAATCTCCGTCACACAGCTACGCTTTTTCTTTCTCCAAATAATGGTCACCGCTTATTGTAGCGAGTCAGCCTCCTAACTTCAGTCCAGGCTCTGCAATTACCTTATCTCCCCCCCAAACCTGCAGAAACAGGAGGGAATCGGTCATTATCATTAGCACTCTCTGCCACGCGTGGCCTCCCCTTCGGAGGTAAGGGGCGGGGAAAAGCAGATCTCCCGGGGACACAAATATTCCCCAAGTGGCCACCACCCTTCTCCTAGCTCTCCCCCCCTAGAAAATGGGAGAGGAGTGAAATAATGCTACGCTTTGGAAACGTGGATCTCCAACACCAGGTCCACGCCAGGAGGGTCGGGGCTTCCCTCCAGGCCACCTGCACAGCCAGCAGCCGCATCCACAGGCTCCATGGGAAAAGGCGGGCCATGGGAAAGGGGAGCAAGTGTGCTCGCCCGCCTGCTCGCTCCAATTTCGCCCGCCCAGTTCCCAAACCCCCTCTTCGGAAAGAGTTCTCCAGCAGCCTCTGGAAGGTATCTTCCCCACCCCGCTCGGGCCGAAAGCAAATAAAGCAAATGAAATATAAAATGCTGGTTTACCTTTCTCTGCTGCTTCTCCCCAGGCTGGATCCGGGGAGATCCCTGTCCTAGTCTTCCTTCTGCCCTCGTGGCACGGGGAAAATGGATGGTATTTTGTCCCTTCTGTCTCCTCGTTGCTCAGAAAAGCAACTCTGGGAAGGTCCTTTGGTGGCGGCAGGCGTCCTAGAATCTGCCTGCTAGCAAAGGACTTTCCCGAAGTTGCTTTTCTGAGCAACGGGGAGACAGAAGGGACAAAATACCATCCGGCCGGGACAGGTATACAGGGCTGGGGGCGGGGCAGGCTTACTTCCGGGTACGGTCACGAACCGCCTCGCAAGAACCGCCGAGGACCAGCAGCAACCCACCCCTGCTGCCAGCCCAGAAAGACCAACCAGAGCCAGTAAAGCACACTCCCTCTGCTGGAGTGTTTTTTCTTGTGTAGTGTGCATTAACAGCGAGGAGTTGAGGTGCTTAACAGTTGGCTTGCTGACTTCACGCCTAAACTGTTCCTCCTCAATCGCCACCATTTCACGCCACTTTCACGATCAGCCCCCAAGGTTTTGAATTGGCTTAGCATAGTCAAAGGATCGCAGTGAATCTCGAAAGCACTTAGAGACTCAAGGAGACATCTATCTAGGCAGTTTCTCTCATTGACCACGCCAGGAAGAGTTAGCCCAGGGGGTGTCCCTGTCCCAATTCAGACACACATACAACTTAGCGCTTCCCTCTAGAATCACTGTCAGAGGACTCTGTCATACTCCGGAGATCCTGAATCAGTTTTGACCCACTAATTGGACCTAATTCAGTCTATTACCCAGGTAGTGGGTTATGACTCGAGGGGCACCTTTACAGTGCCATGTGGCTGGTTTAGATCTAAAATGGCAGAACGCCACATGACAAAGTGTGGCCGAGTTGCCTCCTTTTCTGAACAGCAATCATCCTCAAAGTCCAGTAAGGCCAAAGCCACCTCCCAGAGCTCTTCCAGACATGCTAAACCTCAGAGCCTTGCACGCAAACTATCATCAGCTGCCTCTGATAGGGATTCTATCAGATGCCAAAAAGCAATAGAAACAGACAAGGTTAACCCATTCCTGGATGCTATCTCCACAATAATGGAGAAATTAGGTACCTTAATACCCTTGTGTTCTTCTCCATGTATATTTATACTGTGAAGGAAGCATCAGTCCTAATGTTCATAAAGAGGAAATGAAGAATCAAAGCACAGAACATGTTCAGAAAAGTAGTGAATTCACTAGCATTTCCTACTTATCCCTATATATTTGTTGGAATTAGAATTCCCAGAATTCCAAGATAGCAAGTCCCCCTCCCCCCCAAAAAAACCCTAAGAAAATTGTATCCCAACAGGTATGGAAATTCAGGTGGGAGAGAGTGTAAAAATTGCAATCAATCAAATGAATAAAATAAATTCAGAAAATAATGCAATCAAGAGAAATGTAGTCTTTCCAGGATCAGATCAGATTTTGTATATTTGCTGGGTGAAGTGCAAAAACAATTGTTATATTTTAAATAAGCAAACTGGAAAATGGCATACATGCAATACATCTTCAGTAATCTCATCATCCTTTCTCAGACAGAACAGATGACCTTTGAGTTCATAATACTGAATTCATCTGTCAGTCTTCCCATTTCTCCATTACTGGGTAGGACCTCCACTGTCCATGAATACAGCAATGGAGAAAAGGGGGATACCAGACTGCTGGATTGTGAAGAAAACAAAAGTACAGTATTACCAAATTATTATTCACTTACATCAAAGGGAAAAAAATGAAAAAGACTTTGGTGAGTTAGGTTAGAAGACAAGAGAGCTCAGTATAGTTAAGATCCAATTTACTATTATCATGTAATTAAATTTGTTTAACTATATCCAGACTTCTAGGTTTCGCAACGTAGGAATAGATTTTTAAAATGGCTGAAAAACACCTTCCAGATCCATTGTGCCCTCACTATGAAAATTTACTAATCCTAGGTTTAAATTAATTGAAAATGCATGAAATAACACATACAAAAAATCTGTTAATCTCAACCTTTAAAATTCATTCTTCAAAAATACAATGTACCAGAGGCATACAGGGGCCATTCTGTGTCACTGATGCATGAATCTAGCACTGGCAGGTGTGTGATACTGTTTGGTCCAACTACCTGGAATTCTTCCCAAGCAAGTTGTAAACTGTATAAACAGTTTGAATGAGGGTGATTGCCTGGAAGCGACAGCTATAATTTAAGTGTATGCTGAAAACTTTCATTGTAATTTTGTTTGACATGCAGCCATAAAAATAGCCCATAATAGTAAAAATTCTTCACATTTGATACCAGACAGGATGGAACTCTTTTGCAACTCTTAAATGATAGTCCTAGGTATATGTGATAACATGTTATGGGAACCCAGCCACTAAAAAATAGCCACCATATTAAGCAATGTTTATATGCTTGGTGGGTTGCAGGCGGTACACCCCAGTACAGGCCTACCGGAGCCTGCCTGGAACACCAGGTACTGTTCCGGTATGATGCTCCAGAGGGCTCACTCACCCGAGCTCCTTACCTGTCCTTTAAAGCCTTTGGTGCTTCCGCGCATGGCACGTACAGCGCCTGCACGAAGCTCCGCTGAGCAGCTGGAGCATCGCGGAGGCTTGCGGAGGCAGCACTGGCAGGTACGATGCATGTGCGCGCTGCCCGCGTTCATGTGGAGGATGCCGGGCCCAGTTGCAACCATACCAGTTGCAAAGGGATTCGGAACTCACCACTGGCTTGGACATAATGGAAGCAACTTACTGTATTTTATTAAACAAAACTGATGTTTAGCAAGGGATGAATGCTTCTTTAGGAACATATTTGTAATTCTGAGAACAAATGATATAGACAAAGGGGCTATCCATTTCATGGAAAATGAACTACTCTTAGGATCCTCTCCGCCATTCAGTGCAACCAACCACTATAGGATTCAAACATATTCTTATACATTAACTGGATATTATAGAAGGTTTTTTTGTTTTCCAGCACATTTGTTTTATATTTATATTTCAATTTTAAAATTCTTTTTAATAAAGTCAGATGAGGAACGACTTGGGGGGCATCAGTCCTTAATCTGTCATCCCAAAATTTGTGTATAGTTTACATGCTTTGATAGGTGTCAGCTCTACCAGGTAGACGAGAAGGAAATCACCAAATAAACTAATTATTCTTTATTGTAAAGCTATATTAAAAGAACCTTGCAAAGTAAAAAATTCCTGTTTCCTTTACAGTCGAAGCTAATTTGGTATTTTTATTAACCTATGTGCCTTTCCCAGGGTTGTTATTAAATTTATATGCTGTCTGACTTTGATTCTGGGCAGTTTACAATTTGGTAAATATATTTAAAACAAAAAACACAAAAACAGCAATAGAAAAAAACATCAGTGGCAAAAAAAATCCAAAGAGGAACAAAAAGGAAGAAGGGGAACAAGACACCCTTTCCAAAGGCCTGAGCAAAAGCCAGATCTTTAGAGCTCTATAAAATACCAGTAGGGTATTATATTTATGTATATGTATAATATATACACTCTTACATGACTAATGCCTTTATTAAGATGAATCAAATAACAAAAATTATGCTAGATTTTTTTTTACTCAAAAGAGGGTACATTAAATTCTAAAATATACACATATGTATTATAGAAGTATAACAATTTCATTACTTAGGTAGCTACTTTAGCTTTTCTCTGACACAAGGATTGCTTACTATAGAAAAAAGGAGTGTAACATTTCATAGTTCTTTTTTTAACAATTGTATCAGAGGAATCTGTGTAGCAAAGTCAAGATCATGATGCAAATTTCAGATTTACCAAGCCTAGTATTTGGATTCAATACCAAAACACAGGGAAGAAAAGTCAAAATTTCAATGACATTTCTATATGCCAATAGAAGATCATTTAAGCTTTTCACTATAACATTTTGTGCTATAGAAATTAAATATATCTGCATACCCATCAGTTAAAAAGATGTGAACCTGGAGACTTAACAGTAATTTCATATACTGCAAATAATCATATAGAAATTTATCACTGATCAATGCCCTATTGATTCTTATTGCCATGACTACTTGAAGTGAACCTGCTCTAGAAACAAATTCATGTCCATAGCCCTTGAAATCCTTACACTAGTTTGTACTCACACTTACATTAGGTATAAGCTGGCTGTTGAACATAGACCTTTTCACGATTGAGGCCTTTTCATTTCTGTCAGACAGGGAACTACAAAGGAACAGCTTGCCACAGAGGCAGAATAAAGGAAATTGCAGTGAACCTCTCTGTGTGGTAAGCAAACAACTGTGATGGCTACTAGTACTGGCCTGAGGTTGTAATGGTAGCTACAGCATATTGTTGCGGCCTCAAGGTACATCTCATAATGGAGTCTCCTGTGTGAAGTCGGTTTACTCAGGCTTTTTGCCAGGACCAGCATCTAAACATATGGGCCTTGTCTACCCTTGGAATTTACCCAGCTTTTCAGCCATTGTTGCTGACAAACAGGGAAACCAATTGGAATGGCAGCAGAATTTCCCAGCAGGCCTGAAAATAATAGCTTGGTGTCATGCTTGCCCCACTTTGGAGTCCTTATTATACCCTTGCCTGATCTGCTGCAGATTATTCTTCAAGATCAAAAGGTAGGAGGGCAGAAAGATCCTGTTGTGAACTAAGAATTTGTTCCAATCATAAAAAGGCAAAATATCATATTCCTCACATGGTAAAATGCAGTGTACCAATAAGGGTTTTGTCAAAGTGTAAGGGTATTTATAGATTACAAACAGACAAAAGCATACAAGTCCAGTTTATTCAAAGAGCTGACTATCGTTCTTTCTAAATGTCACTAGTGACTAAACAACTAAAAAAAATGTGGGAAAGAAGCAGAAAGGAGAAAAATATGGGGGGAAATCATATATAAAAAAGGGGCTTCATCTGCCCAAAGGAGCAAAACTCTTAGTTTAGATTTAATGCCAATTATGGCAGGGAATACTTTCACCTGAAAAACTGAAGCAACTCTAGCCACTCTAGTTCAAATGGCAAAAGATCACTGTGTCATTTGCAGTTTCTGACTCGCAAAGGTTAACAACAATTTATATTATTTATACTCTACTTCCCTGAAAATAAGACCTCCCTGGATAATAAGCCCAATTGGGCTTTTGAACACATGCTCTAAAATAAGCCCTCCCCCCAAATAAGCCCTTCCTGAAAATATTGCAACACAGCCACAGCATGACCATGCTCGCCGCCTCCTGCACCTCAAAAATAACAAGACCTCCCTGAAAATAAGGCCAAGTGCTTATTTTGGGATCAAAGAAAATAAGACCCTATCTTATTTTGGGGAAAACACGGTATTATTGTATTTATATAAATTTATTTATATTATTTAGAGATTTCATATCAATAATGTTGTAAATTTTGATGGTTATTGCAGAGAAATATTTGTACCCAGACGACACACTGTTTAAAGAAAGACAGAATGTTTAAATTAAAAAAAAAATAAAAACTTTAAAAAAATATTATTTATAAAAACAAAACAAAAAATGATATCCCTCACCCAAAATTAAGTTGCTTGGACTGGACCTGGTACTGTCAAGGAATCGGTTTGTATTTGAAAACACTGCACTCTATTCTTGAATCAGTATTTCAGAACAATTATGGTACAGTGGTATAGGAAGTTAGCACCCACACATCTCCTAGAAGAATGAAATATTCTAGGAAATATTCAAAAGACAGAATATTATACATCCCTGGATGAGAAAAGGAGAAACATGCTCTTGGAAAGCAGCCCCCACCTTTGTTAATAACCCCAGAAAGACTGTGGCCAACCTATCTACAAGACAAAAGGCTGGGCAAGCTTATCTACAAAACAAAAGACCTTCACCCTCAGGACTTAATAGGATTAACCCTCTACCCATCTCACCACATGGCACCTGGAAGATTGCATCACCCAGCAAGGTTCAACCAAGACTGGAACTCAAGATAGCCTACAAATTACCCTTGCATGGCCCCATGGGAGCCTGACAACCAATCAGAATACTTTGACCTTACACAGGAACAGGAAGCTCCAAAGCAGGGTCCAAACAGAGGGTATAAATCTCTCTCACACTCTCTTTCATGTGCTCAACTGCCCAGGACCTTAAACCATGTGGTCTGTTTACTGTTAAACCATCTTTCAAATAGCCTCCATGTTTCCAGTGTCTTTCTCCCCACTTGGAACTGAACCCAGATGGACATTCTTCCAACATTGGACTTAAGCCCAATGAAAACAATGGTTTTTATTACTTGGAAAATGGTATCCTATCAAAATGCTAAGAGTGTATTCTAGAATGGATAGTGTCCCATCTGTTTCTTGAAGATCTCTTGAAAGTTAACCCAAATAACCTATTCTTTAGAAAAACATTAAGTTATATGAAGCAATTGGTGAAACAAGCAGTATAAGAAAGTAGTAAGTGATCAAGATAAAGTAGTATTTTAGAGATACTTGAAATACATGAGATCTTGCCATAAAAACACAATAGCATAATAGCAAGTTGAAGCTTCAAGCCACTCTCCTTTTTTCTTTCTCCTAGAGATTTTATTTTATTTACTTTTCAAATTTAGAAACTACACATCTCACTCATAGGGAGACTCTGAGCTGCGGGCAAATAGAATGTTAAAAACATAACTGAATATAAAATTTTTAAGTATAGGCAAGTAACTGATGGTAATAGATGGAACTTCTCACAAAGCCCTCCTGACATAGATATAATCCATATTAGTATTAACATTATGAAAAAAGGTACATATCTTGACTTTTGGTTTGTACTATGAAAGTACTCGTACATATGCCGCCCTGCTGCTGAAACTCATATCTTAATGATCACTTCACTTAACAACGATGGTTGAGTGGGAGGGAGGAAAAAGGAAAAAAAAACTGCATTCAAAGAAAAACCAAAGCACTCTCCAGCTCTTTCTCATTATCCTAAAAAGACCCATTGTTGGAATGCCTGAACCCTTTTACTAGAGAACCAAGATATATATCATTTCCTTTATCTCTAGTATTTTATTATAGAATTGTTTATGGAGAGGATTAGGTCAATATCTAAGAACAGCCCAATTCGTTTAGAAACTCTCAAGCACTCAAGCAAGGAGAGTGTTTTTTTGAGTGTGTGTGTGTGTGTGTGTGTGTGTGTGTGTCAGAACCATAGACACGAAAGTATTTTGCAGGTATTCTTTCAGGAAGAAAAGCATGAAGGGAAAAAAAGGAGAGGGAGAATTTATCCCAAAGAGATCTCTTCAGTGTTAACCTGCATGTTTTAATTCTTCTCTTTAAGCAGGTTTTCAATCACTTGATCATGTTTCTAGCCAACAGTCAAGATTTGAGAAGAAAAGACTTGAATAGTTAATTGTAAACTCCTTGGGTTTACAATTAAGTTTTACCTTTTAGTTTTCGCTTTTATAAACTAAAATCTTGAAAGGGGGAAACAATAATTATAATATGGTAGTTGTAATGCTGGTGACAGTGACACTATCATACCTTTATTAATGGCAAAGATTATTCACTAATTATTAAATCTTCACGTGTATGATTTTGCAGTACATTTCTATGCTTCTCACAATACCCTTTACCATCAGCACAAGAGGTATAAAGTCAGCATAAATTTGTCATTAGAATCTTTACTGCTCTACAAGAAAGAAAAAAAATAAGAAGTAGACAATCACCATTTATTAACCTTTTTATTTTAATAACATTTTCCCTTTTAACTTTAAGCTGCTTTGGCAGCCCTGTCACTGAAAAGCCAACAGAATATGCTTTAAATAAATGCAGTTCTTCCCAACCTTGCATCTCCATGCAAAAACTTCTATATATATAGTACATTTATAGAATTACTGCCTCAAGTCACAGTGATGGTCCTAAATTCAGATAGCTTTTAGATGGGACTACTTCATACTTGTCCAATAAGCAAAATGGACTATCAAGTTCAGAGCACATACTACAAAGGGTAGACAACCAAGATTAAAAAAAAACATTAAACGGTTGTGTAAGCCTGAGAATAGAGACACTTTAAAAATACCCCATTGAAATATGAAAAAAAAACCATTCAGAAGTTGCATTTAGCTATTCCTATAATGCAAAACTTGTTCACCAACTAAATATGATCCCCAGGAACCAAAAAAAGAGTACATGGATGGCAATTTAGGAGACATATCAAGCCTTTCTAGCCATGATTATGATCTTCTCAGAGATACATGTGCCCAAGAGAAGGCTGCATTAATCAATCTTTATCCTGATCCACCAAGCCCTTCCGATTAATTTGTGTGACGCACTTGCACTTAGAATCATAGAATGGATAACAAATGAAAATGAAAAACAAAGACCTCATTCCCTGGAGACCAATCAGAGAACATTGTTTTCCCTCCTGGTATTTCTTTTCATAACAACCTGTGAAGTAGACTAGATTGACACAGAGAAGGATTGACTCAGGGCAATCCATGCATTCATAGCTGGACAAAAAGAAAATCTGAACAATATAACAGCATAAATTCTAAAATTAAACATACTATACAGCATTGTAAAATTTATTTTGATTTTGCTAATCAAAGAAGGAAAAGATGTTATATGGCAGAGTTGGCAAACCTTTTTGGCACCAAGTGCCAACGGGCGTACTGGAAACCAGAAGAGCAATTCCCCGGCATGCATTGTCTTCCGGTTTCTGGCGTGCATGCATGCGCAAAGACCAGGTGGCTGGCGCACATGTGCATGCCGGAACCCAGAAGAGCAATGCGCGATGGCTGGCGTGCTCGGAGAGATGGCTCTGTGTGCCACTTCCGGCATGCGTGCCATAGGTTTGCAATCACGAACCTGGGATCTAAATTCCTTACATATATATCCTACATTCTATTTAAAATTTCACAAATCTCTTTAGGGCCTGTACTCTGCTTTTGCACAATAGCAGTGTATTTGTAACTCAGAACTAGAATGCTTCACACATCGATAAACTCAACTATACAGTATATTTTATTTGCAAATAAAATACAACTTGGGAAATTACTCAAGTACAAAGTCTAAAAGAGCTGATGCCAGCTAGACAAATATTTCACTTATACCAATACATGTGAAACTGTTCTGCCAACTCACAAACCCTCTTCTTCCATTAATATTTCAACCAACACAATATTCAGGTGGCGGTTTGTCAACTTTGAAACTGCATCCTGAGTGTACAAACTGCTTCCTGGCGAGTTGTGGACGTTTGGGGGATAGAACGTTGGTCCTTACCTGAACGTTTCTTTTCTGCAGGCAGAAAGGCGGGAGGGGCTACAGCTGGGTTTAGTCACAGCCTGATTGGTCCAGAGACTGCGGGAATTTTCTTAAAGACACAATCCTTCCCTACTGGCTCCCAGTTTCCTCGAGGTCGATGGAGAAGCTGCAATCTTATGTAAGGCAAAAACAACCAGAGACACCTGTACACATACCCAATCGCCCCTTGCGGGTCTAACTGAACTTACTAGGGTGAGATGTAGCCCCTCCCACCTTCACTGCAGAAAAGAAACGTTCAGGTAAGGACCAACGTTCTTTTTCCTGCAGCTCGGCGGGAGGGGCTACAGCTGGGACATACCCAAGCTAAGTCCCAGGGTGGGATGAAGACCCCGGGAGAGGGGAGGTCGCCACCTGTTGAAGAACTTGACGCCCGAAGACATGTCCGCCGAGGCAAAACATAATGGTGGATAAAGGGTGTTGGGAAGGCCCAGGTGGCCGCCCTGCAAATGTCCTCCAAGTGAGTCCTAGTGGCCCATGCGGCCGTGGTAGCGGCACTTCGGGTGGAATGGGCCGTGATCCCTTGGGGAGGAGTCTTCCCTGAGGCTAAATATGCCTCACTAATGGCATGTCTCAACCATCTACCGATGGTGGTAGAGAAACTCTAGCACCTGTTGTGCCGGGCTGAAAGGATAGAAAGAGTGCCTCTGACCGGCGGAAGGAGGATGTGTGCCTAAGGTATATGCGTAAGGCGTGGCACACATCCAGCCAGTGACACAGGTGTTCCCTCTCATGTGAAGGAGAGGGGCAGAAGTTAGGGAGTATGATTTCCTGTGACCTATAGAACAGGGAGTTAACCTTCGGGATGAAGGTTGGATCTAATCTAAGGACAACCCTGTCTTGGTGGAATTGGCAAAGGTTGTCCTTAGATAACATTGCTCCCAACTCCGATATGCGTTGAGCCGAGGTAACTGCGACCAGAAAGGCTACCTTCAAGGTGAGGAATCTGAGGTGAACTATCCTAAATGGTTTGAAGGGGGCGCCCGTGAGGACCCTGAGTACAGTAGAGCGGTCCCAGAACCCTAACCCTACCTGATGCCAATAGTTCGCCCTGGAGCCTCTATGAGTCTCAGCTGCGTTGGGAGCCCATCACCTCTGCACAACCAGGAGTTGGGCAAAGCCCCCTCAGGCCCAGAGGCAAGGACCGGGAAGCCCTGCCTCCTTATGAGACTGACTAGCAGACTCGATGGCCAGCAGTCCGATAATTTAAGAATTTAGAATACCCAATTAATTGAATTAATATAATAATTATCAATAGCAATAGCAATAGCAGTTAGACTTATATACCGCTTCATAGGGCTTTCAGCCCTCTCTAAGCGGTTTACAGAGTCAGCATATTGCCCCCAACAACAATCCGGGTCCTTATTTTACCCACCTCGGAAGGATGGAAGGCTGAGTCAATCCTGAGCCGGTGAGATTTGAACAGCCGAACTGCCGTCAGCTGAAGTAGCCTGCAGTGCTGCATTTAACCACTGTGCCACCTCGGCTCTTGAGGTATGAGTACCTCAAGGAGCCAAAACTAGTGCTTGGACCAGAGACTGAGAGGAAACTGGGAGCTAGTAGGGAAGGATGGTGTCTTTAAGCAAATTCCCTCAGTCTCTGGACCAATCAGGCTGTGACTAAACCCAGCTGTAGCCCCTCCTGCCAAGTTGCAGGAAAACAAATAGTTATTCATTGACCATGCCACATACAATAATAGCTTTTCCATTCAGAGCTAAGACCCCTCAACATTTCTCTTTAGTAAAGACATTAGAAAGTAAAAAGCGTATTTTGGAGTATAAGACGCACCCTTTTCGCTCAAAAAGGAGGCTGAAAATCTGGGTGTGTTTTATATATTGAATACAGCATTATTTGCCTCCTGAAACCCTGCCCCCTTCACCAAAATGGCAGTGCATAGCCTTTAGAAGGCTTCCAGAGTGCTCCTGGAAGCTGGGGAGGGCAGAAATGAGTGAAAAAGGGCCATATTTTTGCTCAATCCCCCCCCCCAGCCCCCAGGAGCACTCTGTAATCCTCCTAAATCCATGCATGCTTTTTTTGACAAAAATAGGCCCGTTTTTGCAAAAAATGGACCATTTTTTGCTCATTTTTGGCCACCCCACTCCCAGAAGCACTCTACAAGCCTCCTAAAGGCTATTCATGCCTTTAAAAAAACAGACCCTTTTTTGGAAAAAACGGGCCTTTTTAGGAGGTCTGCAGAATGCAAAACCTTTTTTTAAAATTTGCCTCTTCAAAATCTTGGTGCGTCTTATATTCCGGTGCATCTTATACTCCAAAAATATGGTACATATTTGTTTCCTAAGTGTAGGCAAAGTATATTTAAGGAATCATTCTGGACAAGGACTTCCCAGTGTTCTAGGATCCACATCATACTTTAAATCTGATCTTGCCGGGCACTGAGTTCAAACTACTTAGTCAAAAACATCCAGCAATGGAGAAACTACAATCTCAAACTAAACCAGATTTAGCAGTTAATATCATCTGTAATTTTCTTCAAACAGTTTTACTGATTCTGGTTTGTCATCTGAGTATAAAACTTTCTCAAAATATCTTAAAACAAAGTTGGTTCTTTTGTCAGGATTTTGCCAAATGTACATCTAGTTGAACCAGCCAGTAGGATGCTTTGAGACATACCTTCTAAGAACTTATTTGTAAGGCCCCACAAATTTCTATACTGAAATTTATCTGCTTACATAAAAGAAATAAACCTATACACCTTAGTTCAGAAGCAATGCCAACATACCTCAATGTGTCCTATTCTTTTCTTTACCTTCTAGTCAGGTTTTTTTGACTTCTGACCTGGATAGTCCCTGCAGTTTTCTTGCCAATATTTCAAAAATGGCTTGCCATTGCCTGTTTCCTAGGGCTAAGAGAACGACTAGGTCAAGGTCAACAGCTGGCTTCATGCCTAAGGCAGTACTAGAACTCACCCTCTCCTGGCTTCTAGTCTGAACCCTTAACTACTAGGCAAAACTGGTTCTTCCATACAGAAATGAAGCAGTAAATGACAGATCAGCTAATAACAGCATAAGGCACATTTTACCAAATCTAAGTAACTTATGTCTCTGAAGTACAAGAACTTGTGACATATTGACACAAAACCATACACCACTGAAAAGTATAGTTTCCGGAATGAAAGTACAAGTGTCCTAGTCTTAGCAAGGGGGAAAAAAATCCTAAAAAATGTTGCATTGCAATCTTTCACTACATGGTATCTAATGCATTTGCTGAAAATGATAGATTAACAACCTATACCAGTGATAATGTCATCGTGTGCCCACACCCATAATTCAATGCGTGCATGACACCCCCCATGTGCCCTGCTCCCCAACGGCTCGCATGCCTGCAGAGAGGGCTCTACATACCACCTGTGGCATGTGTGCCAAAGGTTCACCATCACGGACCTATATCATTTATCCATCTATCTAATTTAGATAGCCACCTGTTCTGACCCCCCCCCCCTCCAGCCTGTGAATAACGCAGACACAGGCTTGGCTATTTGCCACTCTTTAATCACAGGAATTACAAATCTATTGGCTGAAAGCCCAGGCAACACTCTCATGCACGAAGGGTTGGCAGCAACCCAAACCAAACAGAATGGAAATACAAAACAGACCAGACAAGAGTTCCTCAAGACTGTTATAAACGGTTGTGTCCTGCAAAAGGACCCTCCCAAGTTCTCACTTATATACTCTCTTGAAAGAGGCCAAGCCACAACCACCTGGGCTTGATTATCTATTATGAGTCTGCCTCTGCAGCTGCTGCTTCCGTTTCTCCGCCCTTCTCTGTCTGGCGTCAGGGACAAACTGCCTTTGATCTTCCCCACTGCCCCATGCCTCAGGCACCTCCTGGTGGCCAACCAGCCTCTCTGGTCCCTGGTCTGAGTCTGAACCCTGCCCAGGGTCCTCCACATCTTCCATAGCAGACTCACAGGGTTCCTCGCTATCCGAGTCCATCAGCAGCTCAAACGGATCCTGCTGGGCCACAACAGCCATCCTTCTCACACAAATGACTCTGTGTGGTGTACAAGATTAGAAGTAAACAAACTCCCAAACATAACATCCTGGAAACCAAGAATAACCAATTAACTATTAAATCCCTCTATAGCAAAACTCTTTAGCACACCCAATGCCTGGGAGGAAAGCCAGGTCTTCAATGCTTTGTGAGAGATTCAGAAGATTGGAGCCATCAAAATCTTGAATCTAGAAATAATAAGAAAAAACATTCCTCATTCTGATTTTAAAAAAAAAACAGTATTTCCATCTTGCCAAAGATATAAGGATTTTAAATTTTATTTAACAGTGTATTGTATTTATAAAAACACAAGGTAAGCATGTACATCTCAATTTCATTTTACATCCCAGCTTAGACATTCAATCAATGTAATTAAACTATTACCAGATTGCATTATCCTATTTAGCTCTAGATTTGAGACCAAAAAGCAACTGCATTTCTTTTCACATAGCAACTAGTACTCCATATACTAAAACATGGCTGTAAAAGCGGTTCAACTAAGCTGTTTAAAAATAAACTAGCAAAACTATAAAAATAAACAGTTACATGCATATGGAGTCAATTATGAATTAATTCTATTTTTTGTGCTGAAATACTGTCTATGACCTTATACATAAATAAGCACAATTAAAAAAACATAATATTGCAACAGACAGAAAGCCAGAGATTAAGTATTCAATAAGCATAGTCAAATGCAAAATAAGGGATGGAAAGGAAGTATGTGCAGTTACAGGGTAGAGAGCAAAGCAAAGGTGGAAAATTGGACTCTTCGTAACAGGTGAAATGACTGATACTGAGTTATGAGTTAAGTTTTTTGAAGCTGCAGGATGTCAGAACAAGGAGTGAGGAAAGGAGAAGGAAAACATCATTTGGTAATAAACTTATTCTTATGCTTCCTTCATTCATTACCTTCATTCATCAAAATTTAAAATACTTTGGACAACATGCAAGCACAGCACCTCCTTGTTTAATCATTGTTTTAGTTTAAAATCGTCTACTTTCTGCCCTCCACACAAATCTATAACTCAATAGCACCTTAAAGCAGTTGCATGTACTTTTTCAATAATCATGTGGAGGGAGGGAGAGAGGGAGGGAAGGAGAGAGACATCTCACAATGGGAAGACATTTAGGCTGAAACAGGGGGGGAAATCTTCATATGCACTGAAAGCTGAAGAAGACCAAATTTGAAAAAAGAAAAATCAAGTTTAAAAATGAACTGGATCTGCCCAGGAACTGCAGAGAAATATAATTTAAAAAAATTAGAAAGCATCTTTTAGGGGAAGGCAGTTTGAAAGCATTGGAGGACCATTACAATCTAACCCATCATCCAGAACACAGCTACTATTAGGAGGTGGCCTTCATCTACCACCCCACACTATCCAGATAATATTCGGAACATGTACAACCTCTTCTAATTTATGTATTTTGAGAAAGCAGAACTATCATCAGAACATCAATGGCATCTGTATTAAAACTTCTGATGGCCAATCCAGTTATAATTACCAACTGTTTACCTAAGTCACTTAGCAGAACAACTTAGCAGAACAACAATTTATAGGGGAATATTCATTTCAAAGCCATTTATTTTCATTTGTTTTTCTGCCCTTTTTACCTCAAAAAAAGATATGTATTTCTGTTACAACTAAGAAAAAAATTGCTACGAGTAAGGTGACTTAGATCTAAATGTGCAAAAATCTAAGGTACAAAAGTCACCAGAAGCAACCCTAATATTGATCTTACCTTTTTGGCTGCTTGCTTTAATATTTAATGAATTTTAATATTCTCTATCTATACAATTGTAAACAACCCAGAATCACTTTTCAGAGATGGAGAGCATATATATTTAATTTTTTTTTTAAAAAAACTAAAAAACACTAATATTTTTTTCTTAAAAACTACCAGGGATATATTGTTATTTATTTATTTATATCTTACATTTATTATTTTTATAAATATCTCAAGGCAGCAAACATATCAAATTCTTCCTATTTTTCCCATAGCAACCTTGTTAGGTGGATTGGCTTGTGATGAGTGATTGGCCAAAAGTCATCCAGCTGGCTTTCCTGGCATTCTCCCATTTGGCCTAGAAGATATCTAAATTCCCATGCAAATCTGATTCTAACCAGAAAACATTAACAATAATTTTTAAAAAAAGTTACAGAGAAAGAATGCCTAAATGAGAAGAAATTACAAGCTATTCTTTTTTGCCATACATTCCTATCCACTACTGGTCTGGTTTATAGAAACTATCAATTGCAATTCTCAATTCACAAGTACACCTCAATGAGTTCAGTGGGATTCACTCCCATATAAGTTTAATAAAGTGCTACAGCTTAAAATCGATACTGAATATGTAATAGGCAATTCCATGGCCTCCTTGATACTTTTAAAAATAATTTCTACAGAATCATAGCAGATTGCCATGAAGTGATGCAGACTAGAGATCTAACATTAAATTGCAACCTCTGACTAGGAATAGCTCACCAAGATTTCCAGCAGAATTCCTTTCTAAATCAGTTGCCAAAGATGCATTCAGCTAGAAATGCCACAGACTGAACCTGGGACCTTATATACATAAAGCATGAACATGACCTCTTATTTTCCCACTTGATCTTTTAAGTAATCAATAACATTTAAAAGACAAAGCAAAATAAAACAAAAGCTGGCAGGTGATGCTGAAATAACATATAGCCAGATGAAACCCTCTCCCTTATTGTAATTGTTCTGAGCATATTTAATGTTCAACTATGCGAGAATCAGATTCATTTTATCATTTTTGAGAGCTTTTGAGGCAGAAAATAGGGTAGCTCTTCTAAGTACTTCTCTATAGCAATTCTTAATCTCAGGAACAGGACATAATTCTAGATATTCCAGTTCCAGCATCAATATCCAGGCCCTCCAATTAAAAGTTCGGTAGTTTTAAAGAATTTAATATTTTTAATGCTCAAGAATTCCTGAATTCCAGGAGCTACCCACTGACATTTGACTATACTGGATTCTATATTATATTAAACAATGTTTCCAAACACAGTTTGATCCTGATCTGGGATCATGGTTTACATCATTCTTGCCCAGAATTGCCAGTTAGCTTGACCTTTGATAGTATTATAAACTTCCAGAAGTATATTCCTAACATGTTTTTGGGAGAATACTAGGGTTGTGGTTTGTTTTTTTTACAAACTATTTCTTTTTCTGGATTTGTAGGAAATATTTCTTTAGATAGATACTCTTTGAGCATTTTAATTATACTGGTCTTTGACTGTAATACTTCATTCATTCATTCATTCATTTAATCAATCAATCAATCAATGATAAAAAAAGTCATGGATCTAGTTCAAGTTAACCTTTTCACTTGTGACTTCTCTATTAATATTTTAACTCTTCTGAAATAACTCCAGAACAGAAACTGGAATTAGAATTATACAGTTCTGGATTATGACTACCATATGATTGCCTTCAGGCTAACTAACAAGACATTTACTAGTAGTTCAATTATCCAGATACAGAAGCATGTGTGCAAGCACATGACTAGCAAACAAAGGGTTCTCATTGCAAGTAATACCTGCTACAAACAGCTACTGAGAAAAGTTCCTTTGCTAACCACATTCAACAAGAGAACTTCAGAGGACACAATAAACTATATTGTGGGAAAGTCTGCAGGCACTCATGCTTAGTCTTTTACACACTAGTTTATACTCTTGAAGCAAATTTGTATTATCTCCTCTTTTCCTAGGTGCCAAATCTAACTTGTTTACTTCTGTTTTTACCATATATACTGACATGTGATTTAAGATGAATCAGGATGAAGTTTTATATTTCACTACATGTGTTCGTGAAAAGTTGCAATTTCCCAAAATCTCAAAGGGTGGGGTAAAACATGAAATCAATGAACTAAATTGTTGATTTGATCTTTAGCCTGTGGGTAAAAGCCTGATGCAGACTTCATTGAAACCAATTACAGGGTAGGGCTTATTGCAAAGAAAATGTTGGTAATTTAGCTAATGATATAGACTGAAAATATAATAAAAATGTTGCTGCTGAAAAATGGTATTTAAAGAGAAAAACCTCATCCAACAGTAATATTTAAAGGTCCTGCTCAAATACTCCAAAGTTAAATCTGAACAGGTTTTTTTTTTGCATATATAAGGACACGGGTAAGTTATTACTGCTTTTCCTTTCTTTTGGTATTCCTGGCATAACAAAGCAGTGTCATATTCCTTATGTGCTGGAATTTATAGGAGATTAAACTATTGGATTGAAATCTTGAGTACTCATGAAGGCAGATTTATTACAGCTATGCCTTAACCATGGTAATGTTTACTCTAAACATTACAGCAATAAAAATATTTCAATTCTCTGCTTGCAATCACATTTATATAACAATGCAAGTTTTGTAAATAGTAAACCTTCAAAAATAAAACACTTAAACCTTAAGTTTCTCCCCGTGGAGATTCGGACCCTCGCCACCCTTCAGGCCTTCCATATAGCCGTTAAGACCTGGCTGTCCCAGCAGACCTGGGGTTGTTGAGTTCCACCCCTACTCGAATTGGCTGTGCTTGTTGTGTTTTTTTTAATTGTTTGTATTGTCCTGTTTTGTTTTTGTCTTACTTTTCTGTATTGTTCTCCCCTCCCCTTGGCTTTTGTTCAGCCGCCCTGAGTCCCTTTGGGAATAGGGCGGCATACAAATCGAATAAATCCAAATCCAAATCCAAGTAGAATTGCTATTGTTTAATCTTAATGCAAAAGAGGACTTTGAACACATAAATTGCCATACATGATGCATAAAGATGCTTCAGCTACTTCTGGTACAGAGACAGCAATTAATGTATTGGGGGGGGGGGGTGTCAAAAGCAATCCTCCTGTATGGGAAATTCTCTGGTGCAATATTTTTTTTTGCAGAAGATCTATGGACACTGATGCAAAATGGACAACTTGTTGAGTTCACTGGAGATTTGAATACTGGAACTTTGTGACAAATGATTTGCAAACAGTATTTCTTATACATATGCATTTTCTTCTTTCTGATAATATTCATTTTCCCCCATGTAACTTCACACAATCAGACAAAGTACAAAATACTATGTGAGTTAATAATATAATCTGTGTTTAATAATAAAAAAAGCATTTTCTATAATATCTGTCTGGCTTCAGAAAAAGCACCTAAAAGTTACTATTTATGCATGCCAGAAGTACTGGTGGCTTGCTTATTAACATTGGTCATAATGCTAGTGTTTTGTTTCCTTTTTTCTTCCAAACAGTTTATCTGAAAAGGAGCTTTAATAAGTATTTTATATGGGAAACTTTCACTGAAGTAGTGTTAAGATTTTAAACTAAATCTGAGAAGAAGTCCCAGTGAATCACTCGCAGCGCTCTCCACATGGCGGCGCTTAAAGTAGCCGCCGTGAGCTGTCCATGCTATAGGAGTTCCAAAATGGCCACCGCGCCTCGCTGCGAGGATCTGGAGCTTCTGCTGCTTGTCCTGCTGCTCCAAAAGCCAAACAGCCAAATTTAAGGAAGCCTCTCAACCTCCGGGACTCTGGAGGATTCCTCTGCTCCCTGAGGCGAGTCAGGCAAGGGTCTTTCCCTTGTGGGGTTAGCCAACCCACAGCACAGGAGGCCATGATAGACTGCCTCTCTAGTCACTCCCAATAATTTAGAATTTGATTTATCCAATTAACCTGATTTTAAATTTGTTATCCAAAGATTGAGAAAATAATTCAGAAGTGGAGTCAAGGAAAATACTTCTTCTCTTAGACCAGGCTGAGTTAAACTGGGCCAAGGAAGAGGAGAGTCATAGGTGTGGCTTCTGAATTATTAACTCAGTCTCTGAACCAATCAGGACATGAAAATACCCATTCCTGAGCCATCCTGCTGGATCCATGGAGAATCCAGTGAATCTCTCATAGCCCAACCCACTTCACAGAACTGTTATGAGACATAAGTCTATATAAACTGCTTTAAGCTCCTGAAGAAAACATAGGATAAAATGCTGATAAATAAATAAATAGCAGTAGCACTTAGACCAGTGATCAACTTTTTATTGTTGGGTGCCCACATCCATAATGCAATGCGTGTGTGACACCCCCATATGCCCTGCCCCCCTGTGCATGCATGCACGACCCCCTCACAACCCGTTTTGGTCTATCAGGCCTCCCTGAAGCCTCCTGGGACTACAAATGGGGTGCGAGGGGGAGTGCTGCATCCCCCTGCAGTGCATTTTGGGCCTAGCAGGCCTCCCTGAAGCCTCCTGAGACCAGAAATGGGGTGCAAGGAGCACCCCCACTCCCGTGTGACACCCCCGCACAAGTTTTTGCACATCTCCCACATGTGCCCCATCCCGGTGCTTGAATGGCAGAGACCTGAAAATCAACTGGCTGGTGGGAGGTATGCGTACATGCACAGTGGATTTGAGCTGGGGCGATGGCTCCCGTAACTGCAGAGAGGGTTCCGCATGCCATCACAGACTTAGACTTATATACAGCTTCATAGTGCTTTACAGCCCTTTCTAAGTGGTTAACAGAATTGTCATTTGGGTCCTCATTTTACCAACCTTGGAAGGATGGAAGGCTGAGTCAACCTTAAGCCAGTGAAAATCGAACTGCTGGCGGGCAGCAGAATTAGCCACAATGCTGCATTCTAACCACTGTATTACCAAGGCTCTTCAAATATCTACCTAAATGGTTCCATGATAGCAGACCTTCTTTTTCCTCTTTTTTTCCCTCCCAGCTTTTTAGTTCCAAACACTTCTAGACAAAACTGCTTATTGAATATGGGATACTACTTAGCATTACTAAATTGGTTTTAACAGAAATAACAAAAATGTTCATTGTAATGATGAATTTAACCTATTGTATAGTTGGTTCTCAATGTTAAGATTCCATTTTCTTTAAATGGCATGCTGGGTTATTATTACAGATGCGCTAACAATGGCAGTATAACCAGAATTATTTATCAGTTCATAGATGAGGATGAGTTGAAAAAAAGATGGCTTCCTTAATGTCACCTAATGAGCTCAGAGCAGACAAGACAGCTTACTACAAAGCTCTACTGTAATTTGAAATATATTATTGATGATGAAATGTTTATTGCCTTTAACTGTACAGTAACAACACACTGCATTGTGTTATTTACTGAAAGGATTCCGATTTGAAACTTAGTTTCTTAGCTTTCCCAACTATAAAGGCACAATTTGAAGTTAGACTTTCTAGTTGAAAGGTCAGTGCTTTTGAAAAATTCCCAATGCAACACAGCAATTTTGAGGGAGATGAACAAATGAGCAACAAATCAACATTTACTACATCTCATGTTGATTACAAGGAAAGTACCTCATGTTGCTTTCCATGAACTACAGTAATTTCCTAAACCTTATTAGAAATTCTTTTATGAAATTTGTAATTTGCTTGGATGAATTTACCATACTGATAATCTTATAAAAGCAATGAAAGTACAGGTAGTCCTCAACTTACAATAATTCATTTAGTGACTCTTCTCCAGTCTCATTAATATATATTGGCACTGAAAAAAAGTGATTTACAACCTGTTTTCACACTTACAAGCAATCAGGTGATCAAAATTCAGGTGATTGACAACTGGCGATATCTATGACAGTTGCGCTATCCCTGGGTAATGTGATCACCATTTGTAACATTCCTGGCCACAAAAATGACTGGCCCAAGGTTTCCCGATTGACTTCATGCCTATGGTGGTACTAGAAATCATGGTTTCCTTGTTTCTAGTTCGAATCTTTAAAATTGCACCAAACTGGCTCTTCCATGCAGAAATGAAGGAGCAAAAGACAGATCAACCAATAATAGCAGAGGTCACATTTTAGCAACTCTAAGCAACTAGCACTCTTTGATGTACAAAAACTTGACACCAAACCATCTGCAATAGAACCATGACATTTTCTGGATGAAAGTACTAGTGTTTTATGCCACTGTGATAAAGACCCCATTTTCAATAACTTCCATTATTTCCAACTATTCCATTTTGTATCTTTTCTAGAATATATACAATCCCCAGCTTAAAACTGCTTGAATGAGGACAGAACTGCTTCTTTTTTCATTTATGCCTGATAAATCTATACTTCAAGCACAGAAGTATTAATTCAGAAATGGACCAGCTAAAGGATTTTGAATATTAGTTGATGAAAAGGCAATAGCATAAGCTATCACTTTATTTCTCTTTAAGAATTTTTTTTTTCGTTTTCAGGTCCTGAATTACAGTACTATAAAGCCTGCTGATATGCCTAAACTGTAGGATAATCTTTTTGAAGTTGAAGTGGTCAGTTCCTTGCCTCCTTAGGCATTAAGATAGGGATAGAATCCCAGTTCTAAACACAAAAGATGCATTTTTTTTTCTTGGACTACAACGCAAGTTGGAGGTGGTATGGACTGATAAGGCAGGATTTCCCTGCTCAAATTTCAAAAGATTCATACCATAGAAACCAAATAAGAGAGGGGAAGGGAATAATCCATTTAAATTCTTGAATAACCATAGTCCACGCCTGAAAAAGTAGAGGGATACAGTCTCTTTCAGTCACTTGCAGTAATCCAGATAAAAGATACGATGGAGACTGACCCAATCTCTTAGCATCCTAAAATTCTAATGCAGACAAGTTTCACTCTCAATGTTATGGAGCATTTTAAAACAAAGCAGCTACTAAACAGAATCATGTTTCTAGAAAAAAAAATGGTCTACCAAATTTAGAAATGATCTGAAAATAAATAATAATGGGAGCAAATTTTATTCAAAAATTCATGTGTATGTCAGCTCCCCAATATATTTTCTGCAGGGATTATGCTGGCATAAACAACATTTTACAATTACATTATCATCCAGTTCCTACGATAGATATTACAACTTTCTCCATGTTATGTTCTTCATCACTTGTCAATGAACGCTAAGCACAGGAAAAAAATATTCATGATGATGTTACAGCACAAGAAAAGTAAATGTGTCTGTCTGTCTGTCTGTCTGCCTGTATATATGTATGTATGTATTTGACATACAGGATTTGTCTTTTCACTGACACCCTGTTCCTCCACAATTTATTTAGAAAAAGTAAAATAAAATGTTTCTAAAATCTTTGTTTTTAACTCCAAACCCATTTTACTTCTGTGACAATAACACTGGAGTAGTTTGTCACTGCCTTCTTCTGAGATATTTTTAACTTATCATTTTTGCAACATTGGATTTCCAAATGATCACTCATCCATTGACTAAGAAGATGCAAATCTGTTAAGATTTTGCAAAATTACTCAAGGTTAACCAAGTGTTCCCATCAGTGGAACCATTTCTAACATTATCAAGTGTCTGCAGATGCCAAGCACCTGAAAAAATGATCAAAAACTTGGTCATTATTCTAGCCACTCAGAGAAGAGCAATGAGTAACAATTGTAACTTAAAGAATGAGTATCTAAATATGATTCTTCTTCCCCAATCCCTTCTCATTTATTTTCTCTTAGCATTTAATAGATTATATGTAATTTAAGAAATTACCTTTTCTCTTCATTTAGTTGTTTTATATGAATCATAATCACTCTCATAAGTAATCTACACAAATTATTAACTCACAAAATATTAAGTCTAAATCAGACTAAATCTGCAAGTCTATTTATATTTACCCATACATAAACCCAATAAACACAATTGGATTTACCACTTACCTTTGAATATCAATTAAAAGATACCATTGCAAATACAACAGCAAATATCTCTGCAAATCATCTTCTAATCCCCTAGAATGGGTATTATTATCTGTAGGGAAAACATTTACCCTCTAATCAAACTTTTTGAGGTTTAAAGTCTAGCTGGCCTTTGGTTGAAAACTTTTGCAAACATTTTGAGGTTTTCCTAAGGCTTTTAATAACTAGATCAGTTTCATGATTCTTGATGGAAGAACTCCTATTTTTTATAGCACAAATTCTACAAACACTGTTACATTTTATACTCCAGCAATACAATGGCACAGATAAAATTCAAGGAGTTTGAACTCTGAAATGCATGGAAAGTTGCACTCATCTAGAAAAAATAAAGTTTCTCCTGCAGGTTAAGGAGATTAACTTCTGCTTGCAATAAGGAAATTACTCAAGCTTTTCTCATAATTTAAACCTTAAACTATGTATTTCCGGAATTTATATTCCTCCCTTACCCCAGCCCCAAATCTCTCCAATATACTGGAAGCTGTGCTGAGTATCAACCACTACACTGAGCTTTTACAATTGGGTCGAACTCTAAAAACTTCAAGTAATTTTTAGAACTTTCCCTGCTTTGGGGAAACATTTATTAATACAACATGAAATATTTATTATTTATTTCCAATACACACTACTTCCTAGACATAAAAGATGGCATTGTCCCTTCTTCCAAAAAAATAAAACAAAACAAAGGATAAAACGAAAAGAAAAAAGAAAAAGAAGAGACGACAGTTATACAAAATCAGCGAGCTTGTTAAGCATTAAGACATACATACATTTTTTCTCTCTCTGTTGGGTAACATAGAACCTTTTCCATAGCTGAAATACGTGTTTCTATATGTTGGAGAACACAAAAATGAAGTTTCAGTGGTTTCCTGATATCAGTAGGGAGAAGTTGAGCTGACTGATATGATCTGGTCACAAAGAAGAGATGGGTCCCTACCGGTTCAGCCGAACCAGTAGTAAAAATCAGGCCAGGCTCTCCGAACCGGTAGAACCGGCAGGCTGGCCATGCCTCCCAACTGGTCCCCCGGTCGCTGCTTGCTCTCCCACCTGACACGTCCATTGAACGGCAACCTGAGCGAAGCTGGGAAGCAGCTGGGTGGTAAAAAAGCCTCTCAGCCACCTCTTTGAGTGCTGGAGGATTGGAGGCTTCTTTACCACCCAGCAGCAGGGCGCCTAAAAGTCCTCCAGCCAGTGAGAAGAAAGTTTTGCATGCACGAAGATGGCTGTAGCGACCGGAGGTCTTTTCGGTGTCCTGCGCCAGTGGCTGGGTGGAAAAGAAGCCTCTCAGCTTCCAAGTTCAGCAGCAGGCTTGGTCCCTTCACAGGTTACCTTTTCTCCACGCCCAGAAAAGATCAAAAGGCATGGAGCAGCCTTTAAGGACAAAGCCGATGTAGCTAGAGGTAAGAAAATGAACCACTGACAAAAGAAACCCTCCGAAGCTGCCAGTGTTGCAGCCGCCCCCACCCTCCCCGCAGCTCAGAGTTCCAAGCGGAAGAGGTCCTCAGCTGTTGCAAAGCAGCTCTCAAAGAGAACAAAGCGGGTGTGGCACAACCAGAGCTGCCACTTCTTCACAACAGCCAAAGGCGGAAGAGTTTGCTCAGGACCAACACCAGCGAGGAAAGTGGCTGGGTTGGAGGGAGGCTTAACCTGAGCTCTCTGGGACAGGTAAATAAGTGTGGGGAGGTGAAGGGGGGAGAGAAGAGAAAGCTCTGGGCAGGAGCAACAGGAGGAGGGTGGTGGCTCTTCTTCTACGTCCCTGCCCAGAGAAGGATGCTCCCAGCACAAGAAGACAGAGAGGAGGCTCAAGGCCGGGGGCTGCTCTCACCTTTAGACAACAGCTCCGCCTCCTCCCCTCCTCAAACCAAGGAAGCCCGCTCCTCCCGCCAGATCCATCCAAGGAAGGAGAGAGAGAGACCGACTTGACTGAGCTGCCTCTCCCAGAGCTAGAAGCAGCAAGCATCAGGCTGCCACCCCTTCCGGGTTAGCCTTAAACTCCACCCCACACTGCCTGAGAAAAGCAGCTTTATTTTCTCGCTCACACCAGGGAGCATTGCGGTCTCTGCCCTTAACTGCTTCTTCTGGCTCGGGGAGAGGCAGTTTGGCCGAGCAGGGCTCTCTGTTCAATTACAGAGGGAAGAGGCGGGGAGGTTCTGGGTGGGTGGCCGGGAAGGGTGCATCGGGTCCCAACTCCTGTCTCGTCTCATCCCGTCCCTTCAGATCCTGCGAGCAGCCGCTTTGCCAATCCGCCCAGGGATTGCCCTGAGGAGAAATCCCACCAGCGTCAGCAAAGTAATGCAGGAAAGGGCGCTCCTGAGGTGAGGACACACTTCCCTTGCTCCTTCTAAGCAGCCCCCCTGCCCCCTCCAGGCTTGAGAGAAGCCAGTTGGGGCAATCCACATGCCGTTGAGAGCCACAGCCGGCTCAGAGCATTGGTTATTCCTCGCCTCGTTGCCTTTGCTGCCATTTCGTCCTGGCTGAGAGCGGATGGTTTTGCCCTGCTTGTGCTGGAAGCAGTTGTCGTTGAGCCCTCGCAGCGATCGGCTGTTCTGCCTTCCGTAAAGTGGGTGGCCACAGCAGAATCCTAAGGGCTCCAGATCCGCTGCCAAGGGAAAAGCCAATGGAATGTTGTGCGCCTTTGCATGCCTGTAAAGGTGGCAGCAGAAACTTCCTCTTGGACCAGCAGAAGGACTGGCAACCCTAGGCAGGCGAGCTTCTCCCTGGATCCTGGGCTAGGAAATCTCTTGTGGAATATAGCAGCCCCGTAGGGTGGGGAATGGGGAGAGGCATCCTGACAATCTTGGGAAAGGAGGTGCGCGATAGCAGAGGGTGAAGGCTATCCCTTTCGCCCTTGGCGGTGGAGGTTGCTTTATTGCGTGCCTTTCTTTCTCCGGCCCCTCTCCTTCCCTCGCTTGCCCTGGCAGCACCCCAGTAGTAGCACCCTAGCAAAGGAATGAGGTGCGTGATAAAGCAGCTGTGGCCACTGAAGGCAAAGGGGAGTGACTTCGCTCTCTACTATCATGGCTCAGGGCAGTGGACTCAGCCCCCCCCAAGTTGCATCCCCCTCCCAGCCTTCGGCCACATCTTCATGCTGCGGCAGGCACAGGCCAGGGCAGCCAAGCAAGCTAGACGCCTGAAAATGGCGTGGAGTCATGGGCAAAGGCTGGGAGGGGGATGCATCACGCGGGGGGCTCTCCACAGCCTCGGTTCTTATGGGATGCAGCTGAGTCCGCTCCCCAGAGCTAGTGGAGGACCGCGCTCACCTTGCCCTGAGCTGGCTCTTTGTTGTCTCCTAGACGGCACTGGAAACAGCCTGCTCTTGAAGTGATGGCAACAGCAGAGTCCAGCATTTGGGAAGGCAAGGTTAGCATGCTCCGAGCCGTGCCCTGCAGATCCTCTGCCTGCTCAGGACAGCGGACTCAGCTACACTCCATACTCAGGGTGTGGCTAGGAGCATGCTAACCTTGCCCTCCTCAAGTACCGGACTCCACTGTTGCCATCACTTCAAGAGCAGACTGCTCGGCTTGCCCCAGCACCGTCCGGGAGACAGCAAAGAGCCTCAGACTGTCGCGCCCTCCCTTTTGCCAAAAATTTTCCCCACCATTTTGGTGAGCGCCGCTTGGTGGGTCATGTGACTGAGTGTGCATGAGTGATGTCAAGTTGGCTACATCCACTCAGTCACATGCCCCCCACCTAGACACACCCACTGAACCGATAGTAAAAAAAATTAAAACCCACCGCTGTCCCAAAATTCTGAAAACCTGAAGTTACATCTTGCTTTACTTTTTCACTATAAGCTGAAAAAAACAGCTGCTGTATTTTCAACTTCAGGACACCTCGAAGACCAAACTCCATAACTTGGATTACCTCCAGAAATAATATTGCCTGCTTGGTGAGTGAAGAAAGGGGTAATTTCTTGATTTATAATGAACTATACTAGATGTCAGAGGGGAAGTAATCCTCAATGGAAAATTTCAGTGTACTCCTCACAAATGGCTTTGTTCTTTTGCACTGTTCCAAGTAGCTAATGTATTCTCTCACTTCATTCTTGCCATCGATCTTAAGCATTCCTAATGGAGCTCCTAAATGCTGACACTTCGGGAAACAGTCTAAAATCTCTAACCTCCTACACCAGTCTGTAACAGAAATGGTCAAGGGTGAACATTCAGGGTCTCATATAACAAAGAAGAACCTCATCAGTCTTTCCTCCAAACACAACTGGATAGAACTACTGACTTTTTCCAGAAAAGAATTTATATTGAAATGTATATTGAAAGCGTTAGTACTAGTTAACGCTTGGGAAGAGTGAGGAAACAAAAATCGACGCAAGGAAAAGCTCTAATGAAACTATTCAATCCAAATAAAACTTCAGTATCACAAATCATGAGTGAGTGACATTACAACTAGTCCTCAACTTAAACCATTCATTTAATGACCCTTTGAAAAAAGTGACTTACAACAGGTCCTTGTATTTATGACTGTTGTAGTAAATTTGGGTGCTTGGCAACTGGTATGTATTTACAATGGCTGCATTGTCCCAGGGTCATGCAATCACCATTTGCAAACTTCCCAGCTTATGACAAGCAAAGTCAATGAGGCAAGACAGATGTACTTAATGACTGTATAATTAATTTAACAACCATGCGAATGGGTGGTAAAATCTAGCATGACTCAGTTAACAACCGTCTTGGTTAGCAACAGAAATTCTTGCCCCAATTATGGCAGTAAGTCCAGGATTACCTGTAAACCTTAATTTTGTTTTAAAGTATGAGAATTATTACTACAGTTGTCTACCATGGTAGATGAACCTCCATGAATAGGGATTTCTAAATATTAGAAGTTGGATGTAATAAAGGCATTTTCCTTTATTCTGAAAAGCATCTGTCTAATCACTGCTGGAAGCAAAACAAAATGCTGAGTAGATATCTCTTAAACAGATTCAGCAAGTCTTGGTGTATGTGTGTATCACTTCATTAATCTACTTCTACTTTTGTTCATATTAGATATAAGTTGTGTAACACTTCTTCTAGAATTATACCATATCAAGGGATGGGGAGGACAATAAATATGCTAATATCCACCACCCACTTCCACAATTCCACATGTTGAAAGTCAGGAATTAGGCTCTAATACTTTTCACTTTATATTCAGTATTACAGAAGTTGGTGACCATTTTGAAGCACCACTATCCTGCTACTTAGCTAATTGGTGTAGCATAAGAAAAAATGTGCTCTACAGGCAACAGTTATTACAAAATTTATAAATTACTCCTATGTCATTTCCATATATGTATCTATACAATCATAAGAATTATATTTATTGTTTTATTTTATATTTTAACTTTATAAAATGCACCATGTTTTTCTAACACACACAAAAAAGTCTAAGAATGCTACCTAATGTCTTTCCAATGAACCACAGTAAAGGCTTTCATTTAATTCACCCATCTGCTGTTAGGAGGAACATGACAAGAAGACTTTGAAACTGCCAGTACCAATCACGGAACAGTATAATTAGTTAAACCAATAAAAGATCAGCTATTTTATAATTCTCTGAATGTAAAATCTATACATTTGCATGATGTGATAGCCATTTGTCTCAAAGTAATAAAGATAACTAAAGCTATAACGTAATGGAAATAGTGGAAGAGATATTGATAATTTCATCATATGAGTACATGGCAGCATCTGACATGTGTTGCGTGCCTCCTCTTCCAAGTAACCCTGCATCAGTTTTATTTCCTAAAAACACTCAGCAAACATCGCTACATTAGACTGACAGAGGAGGAAAGCTGCTCCTTAAAACATGTTGGAACACTTCCCTCGCTTGGTGCCAAAAATGTGTCTGCCTCTCAAACCTGTAGGTAGGCGGACATGGGTGTGGTATTCCTTTCATTAAGGGAAACCTGGCAGTTGAAAATCGAGGAGAAACTTATCTTGTTCCCTTGTGGTATGGGGACAGAAGATCCAGTTTAAAGGATGTCCAGGAGACCACTGAAGCATAATGAAATATGCCTGACTTTGTTACCTTTTCCAACTTCATAAATTTAAGCTTAGGAAAGTCCTATTGTTTCAGCAATTTAAAATTGCCTTGTTTAGGTTTCTAATGGAGAATTTTTGGGGGGGTATAACAGTCATGCTTACTGAAGTTTTAAAGGTTTGGTCATTCACATTTATAATTCACCCAGACTCCAAGGTGTGCTTCAGAATTGTTTTATGGTGAGTTTTTGCAAATCTCTGTTCTGACATGTTCCCTACCTCCCCCTTCCCCCTGGAGTTTTTTCCTTTAAAAAAAATGATAGTCAATGGTTTTATTCATAGTCATTCAGGAAATCGTGTCTTCTGCTGAAGCTAATCCTGGAAAGCTAACACAAAGATAAATCACTCATTAAACTCTTCCAATAGTGAAAAGCTCAAGCTATGTCACCTTACCTTCTAATGAAAACAACAAAAGGTTGCATTCTTGTGGAAGGGGAAAAAAGCAGCAATAGGTTTACTAATGTGAGGTAATTTGTGGAGGATAAAGGAAATTTTCTGGAAAATGCCCACTTTTGAAGCAAGGTTTGCCCAATGTATTGCCTTCTTTTTTATTTAATCAGATTAAAATACATTCTTTGATCTGGGGCTATCGCAAATTAAACTACGGGTATTCCTCACTTATCAAGAAATCTCATAGAACTTATCAAGGATGTTCTTTATATCTCTTTGATTTAATCTGTAATACTGCAATAAATGATCTGTCTTCTTAAGACATTCTGCATGTAAAATTAATTGGAGCTGTACACAAATTGTTGTTAAAAGAGTAGTGATATATTATGTTGCATTCATCATTATTAAAATTCTATTTAAACCCTTAATCTTTTTTTTAAAGATTACAATTAACATATGATGCTGGGGGAGGAGAAATTTTCCTGACATCCAGCTTTGGGCAAATATCTTACCTTCTATTTCACTATAATATCTAAATAAAAAAAGTCAAAAATCTACTAAGAGCACAATCAAGAAGTTATTATGTGACTGCTTTGATATCATAACAGAGGCTTGATTTTTTAGTCAAAATTACACTGCATTTCCAAAATGAAAAGCTATGAGGCAAGCTTGGCAATTTTTCTGCAACATTAGAATCACTTTTGGTGAGATAGATGGCTATGTAAATTTGATAAATATAAAAACTATTAAGACAAAAGTATAATTCTGATCCTTATTCACAGATCAACACACTAGGGCTGTGATGGTGGACCTATGGCACATGTGTCACAGGTGGCATGTGGAGTCATATCTGCAGACACACAAGCCATCAGCTTCAGCGAGCATGCATGTGCTGGCCAGCTGATTTTCACCTTCCGGAGAGCCAGGGGAGGCAGTTTTCACCCTCCCCAGGCTTCAGGAAAGTCTCTAGAGCCTGGGGAGGGTGACCAACAGCCCAACCCGGAACACTTCCCAGTTGGCCGGTTGGGCCCATTTTTCACCCACCCCAGGCTCCGGAGGCTTTCCTGGAGCATGGGGAGGGCGAAAACAGCCTCCCCCGGTCCCCTGGAGGTAATACCAAGCTCAGCTTGGAGGCAAGTAGTGCGGCGTACATGGGGGGGGCAGAGCGTGGGGTGTGCGCGCATGTGCCCATGTGTGGGTGCACTTTACATTATGGGTGCCAGCACACATACACAAGCTATCATGCACACGGTCTCGCATTTTTGGCACCCAAGAAAAAAAGGTTAGCCATCCCTGCACTAGGGAAAACACTAAAAAAAACCGAAAACCAGTTCCTCTTTTCCCCACTTTTTATTGGAATTCATAGGCTAATTAACAGGGAAGTATTTGAGATCATTTAATTGTCAACGAAATTTGTAAACCATTTTTTTTTCACATTAAAACAGAAGCCGTGGTGGTGCAGTGGTTAGAATGCAGTATTGCAGACTAAAATGCCCACAGTCAGGATTTCGATCCTGACTGGCTCAAATTTGATTCAGTCTCCATCCTTCGAAGGTCAGTAAAATGAGGATCCAGATTATTGGGGGCAATATGCTGATATTTGTAAAACACTTAAGAGAGTGCTGTAAAACACTACGGAGCAGCATATAACTCTTAAGCACTATTGCAATTGCTAAAACTGCAGAAGGTAGTATATTCAATTAAGGCATCTCTGATTCCACAAGTCAGGCATTCATTCTAGTAACATCTAAAGCTCTATGAGTTACTATCAGCACGGAAATGTATAGTATTTTTATAAACAATTAAAAATATTACAAGGCTTTTAAAAAGCATTTTAAAGCATAATTTAAGCTCTTTAACTTTGAAACAGGGAAGTGGTGGAATATTAAATCAATAGTTAAGGATCTTAAGGAATATTAAGTATGTTTATTTTGTTCTTAATATGAGATTAATTCATGTTTGTGGGACATTTCAAAATGCGTTAAAGAGAGTTGTCAACTTCATTATGCTAGAAGTAAAAAAAATGGAAGGCATATTTATGTATATGTCAATATGCTAGTCGTTTAAATGCTACAGCACCGTTTGCAGTTTCAACTGCAGTATACAGGTAGTTTTCAACTTACAACTGTAATGGAGCCTGCCTAATATGGTTGTAAGTCATAATGGTCATTGTGAACCACGCATGTCATCACCTTGCCTAATAATCACACTTTCAGCTCTCTGCTCTCACCATTGCTGTCATTAAGTGAATAAGTGTGTTGTTTTAGTGAAGGTAGGATGACTCAGGAGGTTGAGGAAATCTTGGGATGTCTGACACAGACCCAGTCCCACATTGGAGCATCTCCCCAACTCACACATGGTTCCTTGGGTCTTCCTCACTCGCTGAAGGATGCTGTGCTCCACTTTCCACCCTGCTGGGTACCTGCAGGCCTGTTTTCCACCAGCACTGGGTCTCACAACATTTTCCCAAAAGGCGGGGGTGGGGTGGGGATTTTGTTCATATGATTGCAGGAGATTGCAATGGCTGGATCTTTGAATTCAAGTCTTTCAGCACCATTGTAATTGCAAACACTCACTGTACAAGCAGTAGCAAGTCAAGGACTACCTGTATTTTACATGGTTGCTCCTCTGGATAGCATCTTAACCTGAACCGAGTTTCCTCAATGTTTTCAGAAAGCCAAGGCCTCTAAAAGAGCTTCCCATTAGGAGAGGGCTTCTTTCCTGAGATGATCATCCCCAAAGCACAGCCGTTTCCTGCCACTCAGATGAGAATCTAGTCCCAAAACCTTTCAACCAATTCTGTTACCTCCTACACAACAAATTATGCCATTATTATTTTATCTAGTGTTATAGAAATAAATCTATGCCCCCCTTTTTGCCATTTTTGTATATTTTTGAATTTAGTTTTTAAGTAGATAAAGATCTGTGTTTTATTATTTATGATAGAGGTAAAAGGGCCTTTTTAAATTTATTTGTTATGGAACTCTTGCTGGGCCACTTCTGCAGAATAGTAAAATAAAATAAAATTGTATGATATAACATAAAATAGTAAATATATTTTTTCTTTTAAAAGGGGAAATTTTGTTTCTGTAAACAAGAACACCCTAGAGGACAGGATTAAGAAAGACTAAATTTTGTTTTCTTTTAATACTAATATCCAAATAGCAGCTAGATTCTATCATAAGTCAAACTTAGGAGAATGCTTATTTTGAATAACCTAGTTCAATTCCAAGTTACAAATATCCAATGTTTTCATACGTTGAGCTTCAGTTCTATTTGGGGAGCTTCAATAGACAGGAACATATATTGTAACTTTGTAAATGAAAATAAAGTTCTTCAGAATTATTTATGAATCTAATTTCTGCATGTTCACAATGTCATTATACTCACACAATGTACATCTTAAAATATTTTCCTATACTTTCAAACTGTATTCAAAGTATTAATTAAATATGCAATTTGTCATCTAAAACAAAGTAATCAAAATATCTCAACTTTCAGATAATGCTTTTTATGTAGGGTAATTTCATCACCCAATTTTAACTCCCAGAGAGAACTGTGTAAAATTTAAAACATATTAAAGTTTTGTTAGGCAGAAGTGATTATTTGTTTAAGTGAAGGCAAAATATTCTAATTTGTCTGAAAACAAACATTTTTACTAAAACTAGAAACTGTCAAAGACTGTAACTTACTTCAGCTGGTATATGTGGCACTGACATGATAGAAAGAAAGATATTCTAAAGGAATAGAGACACCACATTCCAAAGCCTGGTTGAAACATGAAAAGTTTCTTAAATTCAGAAACATTAATTTTGACATCAAAAGTCATGCATGCCACTCTAAAGCAAAAGATAGCACTCAGCTAAAATATAAAATTAATAAAAATGTATAAGGAGCATAGGGACTGCAATTTATACACTGCTTAATGTGCTTTATAAACAGCTATATAAAATTGGTTAATATAATTAGAACATTCTCCAATGAGGAATCTCATGAAGCCAGATCTCCAATTGCACTGAGAATTCTTCCTTCAAAGTTTGCTATTTCTAACTCAAGCATATATGGGAATATTGAAACCTGGACTAATGGGCACAACCCACACTTGTTTAAACCATGTACGTCTCCAAAAAGTGAAATTCTAGATTAGGTTCTGGAATTTCTAAATCCAAACTGGAGGAATGCATAATCACAGCCATCTCAGAAAAAATGTTAACAAAACAGAAGCTGTGACAATGGGGTTTTTTCCTGTTTTGATTTTTAGGGAGTGGGGTTTCAGATACTACATTATTTCTCTTTCACTTACTTCTATTGGTAACCATCTGGGAAAACAAGATGGTCTCTGGGACTGTTGATAGATGCTGGCTGTGTGTAAGTAATGTTAAACATAAGATTAACAATAACAAAAAGGTAAGCCTACCCAGAGAAGAGCCAACATTTCTTTTATGTTCACTATTATTACTACTGGTGATTGTTATGATTACTACACTAGTACTAACTGCAGCATATTCCATAGCTATAATAAACCACAACAGATCTATAGGTAAGATTGCTGATTTTACCAGAACAATACAAGAATCATTGTGACAGAGTGAAAAAAAATCAGTATATATATCTCAAATATCCATTACATTTTTATTTCATTTTAAAACCAGCTTCTACATACTATATAAATGACTGGAAAATATAACAAGTCTATCATCATTCAGTACCGAAGATTTTATAGCAATCCTATATAGTTTTAGAATTTGCTACTGAAAAGCAGTTCTAGTCTGGGGTAATACTCCTTACTATAGAAGTATTCAACTTTCATAAACAGCATAAACTATTAGCAAATAAATTATAAAAGGATTATAACAGCAATTTCAGCTAACAAGTGCTTAAAATTAAAAAAAAATCCAAGTAACCCCCTTGCAATTTGCAATTTCAATACTCTTGGAAACCAACAGCTGCTAGATTCTAACTATTATCAGATGCAAAAAGGATGAATTGCAGATATGGTGATTTGAGTGCATATTGGAGAATTCAGTATAGAATTTGATTACAGCATTTCTCTTAACTATTGGGGAAGTCTGAATTCAAAACTTTAATGACAATCCCAAAAATCAAACAAATTTATCGAACAATAAATTACTTTCCGCATCCCTTTAAATGATTCCTATTGATGTAATTTGTTTTGAAACAGTATTCATCTGTTCATTTGTTTCTATCATCTTCAAAAACCTGGAGTTCAAGAGACTCAAAGAAAGGAGGAATTGGCAATACAGCACAGGAGTCAAACTGGAGTTACGTACAGCTTGCCTTTATTTCAGAACTGCTTGCTTGGATCTTCTCAAACTTAGAAAATGCTGTGCATTTTTTCTTTTCTTTTTCTAAACAATAAATGTATTATTTGCCACAGCTGGAAAATATTTTTTTTGCTACCCAACATTTTAATGGATAATGGTGGCTAGATTTCTGTACTTCTCATTTATAAATTTCATCTGACTCTTATCAATGACTTAACTACCATGTTTTCCCGAAAATAAGACAGGGTCTTTTTTATTTTGATCCCCAAAATAAGCACTTGGCCTTATTTTCAGGGAGGTCTTATTATTTTTGAGGTTCAGGAGGCAGCAAACATGGTCACCTGGTGGCTGCTGCTGTGTTGCAATATTTTTGGGGAGGGCTTATTTTAGTGCATGTGCTCAAAAGCCCAACTGGGCTTATTATCCACAGAGGTCTTATTTACAGAGGAACAGGGTATATCTTTACTGAGAAAAAATGAAGCTGTATGTAGATTTATACCCAAGGATTAAATTCTAGGTCTTTTCTTTCTGCCTTTGTTAGTCAAGAGATATTTAGCTATTCTCTTGATAGTCGTAGAAGGCACCCAATTTCTGCAGACCACAAGTTCCTGCTTTGCAAATTATATTCCTTTTAACCTGGCCTGTTGATTGCTGGGATGTGGTTAAGATTAGCAAGGTGCTCCTATCCCCAGTGCTTCCCCTTGCTGGCCAAGAGTGGTCTCAGCCCACCCCAAGGGTAACTGTGTTCATTGACTAAGCAAATACAGTATTAACATTTAATCAGTAAATTATTATATATTATATACCTAAAAATATCCTTGTTCCTCCAACAATGTGTTAATTAATCTGCTGCTGCCAGAAAACGTATTACAAAATCAAGAATGATAACCTGATTATATGAATTACAAGTTACAAAAATTAACTTTAAGTCAGTGATAAATCAGAAAGGAAAGGTGGTTGAACACAAATTAGGGAAAAGAATGGGTCACTAGTTTCCTAAGACCTGCACTGCCACCAAGAGCAAAACAGGAAAGAGAGTACATCCATAAGACTGGATGTTCTTTTTTAATCTATGAAACTTAATATACACAAATTATTTACGTTAGATATAGTCAAGACTGTTAGTGTCTGGAGAAGTGTTACCAATATCTAAAAGTCATGATAATTTACACAGGCTTTCCAGATATATTGGTCTGCCTACTGTGAGAAACATACTGGAACACTAGCAAACCTTCTGTCAGTGTCAGCACTGTAAGAGTCTTTTCTTAAATTTTTGTTCTACTCTATGCATGAGAAGGTTTTTTGTTCTCTAAGGGCTGGATAGACCATAGCATAGCAAATCTATACAAACTGTACTGCAAATTAACACCTTCCTCAACAACAAACTATTGCTTCTAGGTCCATGATGGCGAACCTATGGCACATGTGTCACAGGTGGCATGCGGAGTCATACCTGTCAGCACACGAGCCATCAGCTCCAGTATGTGAACTCCGGCCAGCTGATTTTCGGCTTCTGGAGGGCCGGGGGAGCTGTTTCCACCCTCCCCAGGCTTCAGAAAAGCCTCCATGCACATGTGGGGGCGCACTTTGCATTATGGATGCAGGCACGTGCACATGCTATTGCGCGTGTGCTCTTGCATTTTTGGCACCAACAACAAAAAGGTTAGCCATCACTGTTCTAGGTCAACTCACAATTCTAGGCTTTGAATGTGATGCTGTCTTTAATACTTATTTTTAATATTTAGTTCAAACTAAAGTTTTAAAGCCTTTAAAGTAGCATAAAACCTATGCCCTTTCCCAAACATTATTACACTAGTTGCATGCTTCACTGTGGATGCCAAGCTGCAAGCAGGACTTCCACCTGGATATAATGCTCAACATAGCTTGTGGTCCTGGCAGTTAGCAGCTAAATCAAAGTCCTCTTGCCTGCTTTTAATGGCTGTCAATCTTCAGTTGTCACTTCTGCTTCCCCATCTGTATACGGCTTGCTATCACCTTTCCTGCTACACAGACCCCTCCTTCCATTCTGTCTTAGCATTTACTTTAGTAAACTCAAAATGCTTGGTGGGGTGAGGCTACCTTTAGACATCAGCCCATCCTTGAAAACATCAGGGTGTGGTTCATTTAGCCAGGAAGCTGAGACACCAGTTTGAATGCCTATGAGTAAATGTCTGAATGTATGAGGAAAAGGGGGGGGGGTGACTTATGCGTGGCTGCAGTTGCTTTTCTAAAACACAGAGATCAATTCCAACTTCACTCATTGTATGCAATGGGAGCTTTCAAGTAAGTTGATACAAAAAGTGATAGCTCCCAATGAAATTTCTTATTTCACTTATTGTAACTTGTAATAAAATGTATAATATTTTAGCACTATAATATATTGATGCTCATGCTAATGACAAATTATGTGAGCTACAAAATTCATGCCTTACACAGTTAATTTGGTACAGCAGAGGTGTACTTTATTTCTTTTTAATGGCTATCATAGGAGACTATTGAAGTTTCAGGCTTTTATTCTTCCACAGCAAATGTAGTCTTGTTTGTAACAGTAAAATATGGTTGGGTTCACACAACAGTAATCTCTAAATCTGAAATGACATAATGCAATTGCTACGTACATTTAGCATACCATACTCAAACAACTAATACCATACTATTGATTTAGATAATAACCTGCTTTACTTAACATGCTATAACAATGCCTATTTTCCACAACACAATGACCCACAAATGCTCTAAATCTATTTTAACCTTAACTTTAACCACTTTTTATAGCGTAATATATTAACTTCTTACATTTTTTAATAAAATGGTTCCATTGTTTTGCAGTGCCTTTAAGCCACTTTCAGGTCTTCATTAACAATTGTATGCATAATAAATAGCAAACATAATATGGAATGGGAAAAGTAGGAATGGAAGAAGCATGACTTATATGGGAATTATTCTGTATCGATGACATTGGAAGCAGGGCAGTGGCATCGGGGGTAAGGTGGCAGTGCAGCAGTAGCAAGCAAGTTGGCCGCAGCAGGACACAGGACTGTGGTGGTCTGCCACAACAGTCCCAATTTCTCAGGTGGCCCATTTGGAAAATTAAATGTTGGTCAGACAGTGTGGGGTAGAGGGTGATGTTACTGGTGCTGAATTATTCCATGTTAAAATTGGAATTGGAATTATTTTGGAAACAGAAACATTTCATTAAAGAGAAAACTAGTTTTAGTTCAGGACCTAATTCATACCGTGGATTTTTCATTTGGTCTCAAATAGGGCCCTGATTCTTAGAACCACATTCCTTCTATTACTCAAAGGACTTTAAAAACCTTTTTCTACCTCACCAATCAGCAAGGGAGGCTTCAGTAAGACACTTTTCAGATTTTTATTAATCTAATCAAAATATTATTGAATTGGACAAATTGTCCCTAAGAAGATTGGGGGGGGGGAGAAAGAGAGAAGGGGAGGGTTATAATTTGGCTTCACTCTTATGACAATGAAAGATAATGTTTCTGAGGAATGAAAAGAATTTGAAACCTAATTTATCCTTTTATTAGCAACATGACATACTTACAATTTAATAATTTGTGGGCTTTTAAAAAATAATCATTCAATAAATTTCAATTCAGCTTTTTTCAATGATTGCTGATTCCAATTTTTCAGAGTGAATTAAACCTCTTGTTGCTACTTGCCTGCCTTTATCATAGGGTACCTCACAGATTTTGATCAGTGCATTATGAGATTGAAGAAATATTCCACCTTTTACTTCAGCATCTGACCTTTTGCCAAAGATATTATCCAAAACTCCTGTCTATAAAGCATAGGAGCCGAGGTGGCGCAGTGGGTAGAGTGCAGTACTGCAGCCACTTCAGCTGACTGCTAGCTGCAGTTCGGCGCACCGGCTCAAGGTTGACTCAGCCTTCCATCCTTCCGAGGTGGGTAAAATGAGGACCCAGACTGTGGGGGCAATATGCTGACTCGGTAAACCGCTTAGAGAGGGCTGAAAGCCCTATGAAGTGGTATATAAGTCTAACAAAAAAAAAATACTGCCACCACTCCTTGACCATACCAGCCATTTTCTGGCAAATGTTGCTATTTCCCTTTTAAGGACTCTGAGTCAGTGATAGGATGAAGCTGGACAGAATATGTCCTCCAAGAGTGCCTCAGATATACAGCTGAATGGATGTGTCAGTTATATTCCAAATAGGCTCCTGCAGGTCAAGGTTCTCCTGGCATCAGGAGTGTATGCTATTTTTAGACAGGATAAGGTCACAATGCTTTAAAGGCAGTGGAGTATACAATAAACCTATTGATCAGACTTTAGAACCAGTGCTCTAGACAGAAATGTAGACTGAAACAAAAACTTGCCCGGCCATTTTCTTCATGGCTCAAGGGTAAAAAGCTCAGAAGACTTCATGTGTTTTCAGGATCCGCATACACTCAAGCACACTCTTGATTTTTTTCTAATCCAGCTAACCAAATACAAGATGTGGGAAAAGGAAAGGGGGGGGAGTTAATTAAGAAATTAAATTATGCTGTCCTATATAGTCCTAGTGAAATGTTGTAATGTGGCTGTTCAGTGACAACTAATGAAATCATTCAGACACCAAGGCAAATGAATTCAAAACACTACTCAAAGAGTGTTCATCACCATGCTGTAACCATATTTTTAGTCTGTCCCATACAGACTGTGAACCAACTTAAAAGCCATAGCAATTACAGACCTGCTGCACAAAATCCATCAATCTCAACAGACAAGCAGGAAGAAAGTATCTTACACTTACAAGGTGGTGAAGCCTTTTTAACCTGTTTGCACTTCCAATCTAGGAAGTACCAACACTTCACTGCAAGTTTTCTCTTGTACCAAAGAATTGAAGAGCTATTACTCTTTCTGGGATACTTTCTCAATAATCACCTAGAACAGTGATGGCTAACCTTTTTGTTGTCACATGCCGAAAGCGTGTATGTGCCTGCCACAACAAGCACATTTGCACCCATAATGCAATGTGCACACAATCTCCCCATGTCTCCCTCCCCCCACACATGTGCCCTGCCCCCCCCATCCATTTTTTGTTTCCAGGTTGATGCAGGAGGTTTTCCAGGCCCAAAACGGGACACGCCCCGTTTTGGGCCTGGAAGGCCTCCTACACCAACCAGGAAGCCAAAACGGGGCATGGGGGTGCTGTGCAAGGCCCCAAAATGCAATATGAGATCCCCATCCATGCACCCCACACCTCCATGCATGCGTCCCCTGCATGTTCTCCGCTCCCCTACTACAGAGACCCAAAGACCAGCTAGCCAGCAGGAGGCATGCGCATATGCTTCACTTTAACTATATTTAACTTTTAAAGTTGAAGTAATTGAAACACAATTGAAATTGTTTTTTCTCCTGTCTCCATCTCTTGTTTTTAAGAATGAAATCCTTCACACATTATTCAAATGCCACGGACACTGATGTAGCTGGAGGGAAAAATGGAGAAATGACTGCAGCTCTTTTTACTTCCCTCTTAATGTCAATTTTTAAGTTCTCTCTCTTTGCCAATTTTCTGTAGCAAATTACGATAATCTCCTCCCAAGATAGCTTTATATACTATATCAGGATCTAGTATGCTGCATATTTCATTAGATTAGATTAGATTAGATATATTTAATATGGTATTACAATTGGAACTGTAGAGATTGGGGAGGGAGATCACCTCACGAATAATTTCATACAATAAACACTGCCTACAATGGGCTTCTACTGTGAATTTGCATATTTTCCCCTAGATTTCATTTGGCAAAAGTTATGCTAATACTGGAAGTCATGAGTTTATCTCTGTTATTACAGCACATTTTTTCTAATTTTTGTTAGTCAAAGAACATCTTAAATAAAATTATGTAACATATTCCCAGCATTCAAAACAATAGATATGGGCCTCCTACTTTTATGGTAATTTTCTACCCATATGTATGCCTCAAAGCACTTTGTTACTCCATAACAGACATTGAGACTTCAGAAGAAGGGACAAGGGGTGAGAAAACAGTGTGTATTTTTATTTATCAGCTGTCTACTTTAGCAATTTAACTTGCTGTAATCCATATATCATACACTGACATGACTGACCCCATTAACTAGTCAAGGCCATCTTAGTAAGAATGGCTGACGTTACATGGACAATACAATGGGTCAGAGAAGTTAGAATATTATCAGGAAACATAATTGTAATCACAGTAATCTATACAAGTAGCAGAAAGAAAACTAGATAGCAGAAGTTTTCATATTTGTATCTGAGTACATTGAGCGCTAACCTAGCCTATGCCTAGCTTAGAATTTTATAAAAATTCAACTCGTATCTCACCATGTACAAACTAAAGTACACATAGAATGGCTTTGTTTAATACATTCATGGATGTTTATTTTTCATAATAAATATGATAGCATATAAAGTATGTCCATGATTATGCAGTGCGATCAGAAATTCTAAATGTAAAAACAATAATAACCAGCTATATATTTAGCTTCAAAGCAGTACAATGAAAAAAAAATATAAAAAGCCACACCCACTTCAAAAATGTATTCAGGAGAGTAAAATATATTCCTCTTTTTTAAAAAAAAGGAAAAAAAAATTAACCTTACTTTTTAATGCTACTTCTACTTCCTACTCTGATTCCTTCTCAAATGCTTACATATTACAACTTGGTGTACAATAAGTAACATGGAAAAGGAAAAAAGAACTGTTAAAGAGACATGCCAATTATTACACAGAGACTATTCCATGCACAAATATGTATAGGTATTCTTCAACTGATGACACAACTGGGAGTGAAATATGGTCATATAATGGCATGGAGGAATCTTTACAATGTTTTATGATGACTGGAAGTGCTTTGTAAGATTTCAGAGTTTTTCCTTAGCCCAAAATATATTTGTAAGTGATTTTACAAAAACCAATATTCTCACACCTCACCCAACTATCTGTAGTGGGCTGGTGTATAATATAGACTTTTCTGAGAAGGTTGGAATAAAATTACTAATTATAACGGTAATCTTTTTGTTGTTGTGTGCCAAAAATGTGTGTGCATACCCATAATGCAACCCCAAGCATGTGCATGATCCCCCCTGCATGTGCCCCACCTCATGCATGCACATGTGACCCCCGTGCTCCCCCATTCCCCATGCATGCACGCCCATCTTCCCCCTGCGCCGTGCTGCACTGAGCCCCCTTGCGCATGTGTGGCAAAGACTAAAAGACCAGCTGGCCAGCGGAAGGTGCACATGCATGCACAGTGGAGCTGAGTTGGGGTGACAGCTCACGTGCCCACATCGAGGGCTCTACATGCTACCTGTGGCACATGTGCCATAGGTTTGCCAACACAGTAATATAATATACTTTAAAGAGTAAAAATATTCTATAAATATCAAATAATATACAATAAAAAGGAAAAAGAACCTTCAAATTTAACCTAATTTCTGACGACTGTATCGAATTTCATCTTCTTGGCTATCTTACAAAACTAGTTTGCTACTGATTCTTATGAAAGTCCTGAAATTCAGTTTTCCATTAACATACAACCCATACTGTATTTCACTTAGCTTCTAAAATCAGCCAAGATGCTGCCACTAATGTTATTTTAAAAATGCAAAGCAAAAAGTAAAAGCAAAAAAGCAAAGTACCCTAAATCTAACTTTCCTCCTCATGACGTTATGCATGCAATTTTTTGACAGTCACAAAATGATTTGCCATTTCATTATTTTGCATTTTTTAAATGTCCCAGTCTAGCCAACACCTGACAAATTCTAACGTCTTTCCTTGGCAGGCTACCAGTACAAGAAGTTGTCAATAAAACCAATATAAAAATTGAAGAAATTTCTTTCAATGACACTGGGACACTCTCTAACTTCAGTAAGATAAAAAAATGGGATAGGCAGATAATAAATGAAGCTGTCATCTCAAATATATGTATGTATTGTTATAAAAAATAAGCCAGGGAAAACTTAAAAATCTAAAATTTGATGCAGGGAAAGAACTGTAAAGAAAGAGAAGGAAAAGCAAGAAAAAACAGGGAAAGAATACACAACTGTTCCAGTCACACTCAATTCTGCTTTGGTTGTGGAATAAGAAACAGTATTTAGGTGTCAAGAAGACAGCAACAAACATACAGGATGCAAGAGAGAGAGAAAAATTAGGATTTAATGAATTTAGAAGATTGTGTAGCTAAAATGAAATCACATTTTCAGTGATATAGAATATGATAGGAGAAGACAAATATATATGGATTAATTGGTAATTGTTTTTCTTTGGAATCTGTTGGAGATTAATACATTTGTGAGAGTGTGTAATTCAGTTTTCAGGTGGTCTTTGGTTCTGGAGATGAGGATCTTGGCTACAGAATTGATCTGTGCAGGGTAATTATGGGATTGTGCATTTAAGTAGCGGTTGGTGTGTTGTTGTTTTTTCCAGTAAGATGTTGTGTCCTAGGGAGCCATTGGTTTTTTGTAGATTAGGACGTCCAGAAAGGGAAATTGGTTGTTTGCTTCTATTTCCATGGTGAATTGTATTTTGGGTTGTAGGCTGTTGAGATGTGTGAGGAAGTTGTCCAGTTTTTCTTTCCCGTGTGGCCAAATCACGAAAGTGTCATCAACATATCTAAGCCAGAGTTTGGGTTTGTGTTCATATTTATCTAAGGCATTGGTTTCAAAATGTTCCAGGTATAAGTTTGCAATGACAGGTGAGAGGGGTGATCCCATGGGTGCTCCTTCTATCTGTTTGTATCTTTGTCCATTATGGATGAAGTATGTGTTGGTTAGGCAATGAGAGGGGCTTTCCTTCCCCATATGCACATGCCCATCATCCCTGCCCTCTCTCATGCGCTACTCTTTCCTGTCCTCTTTCTCTTCCCCATTGGGGGACGAATGTCACGGCTGGCTTTTCAAAGGAAGCTGGGAAAGACCTGACATCACAAACAACTGTTGCTCTAGGATGCCACACTCGCTCTCCTTAAGGGCCCAAGTGTTCCAGAGTTATGCTGGAACACACACACACAGAGACACACACCAGAGGTGTCTTACCCTCCCCCCCCCACAGTATTTGTTTCCAGAGGGTACGTCATCTGTGCACCAAGTTTGGTTGAAATTGTTCAAGGCACTTCAGAGTTATGCTGGAACACACACACACACAAACACAAACACCAGGGGTATCTCTCCCCTCCCTCGTATTGTTTCCAGAGGGTAAATTATCTGTGTACCAAGTTTGGTTGAAATTGCTTGAGGAGCTCCAGAGTTTGCTGGAACAAATATACATACATACAGCCTTTGTATATATATTAATTAATAATTATTATAATTATTAAAGAAGATATAGAAGACAGAAGAAGATTCACAGCAGAGCTAGCTAAAAAGAATTTGAAAACAAATTCTCATTTAATATTAAATGCATATTTATAATTCACGATCATATCTCAATTTGCCTGAAGATAGCATGGTTTTTTTTCTTCAGTCTTAGATTATAAAGTAATATAGTGTGTTTAAAATTCATGGTTAGGTGTATGCCAGTCTGTATTTAAGAGACAGAGAGTATATTGTATGCTAAGGAGAGACCTCCAATAAAAAGTATTTGACAACACAAAACAAATCCTATAAATTATGTGACAACTGTGTAAAAGTCACGATGAAACAAATAAACAGCTGACATATAATACATCTGATTCACTGTGGCAATCAGAACTCTCTAGTTCTGATGTCAGTGCAGCAAAAGCAAAAATACTTAGCATGGAGAGAACTGTAAATTATTCAGAGTCAACAGTATTGATTTTGAGTCGACATTTCAATCAGTTTGAACTAGAAATACTACACCGCTCATCCAACAGCTCTTAAGTGAAGCTGCTTCTACCTCTCTGGAGCCTCTTCCTTTACTTACAGTGCTCTTTAAACCTTCCCCTCCCCCATGTTTCTACAGTGCAGTATTTATTGTGGAATCTCCAGACCCAGGTACTTGACCTAAAGGTCACCAGTTCATCCCCCGAGACATTCTAAGTTGACTTTGCTGGGGCCTGAAATTCACCCAAATGTTTTTTAAAAAGGAGTTCTTGAACATGCTTTGTCTGGCATACCCCCCCCCCTTCTCTCTGAGAGAGGGAAAAAGCATCAAAGTACACCAAAAGCCTGAATCACTTCTCACAGAGTTTACACAAATGGCTAGCTAGCTATACTAATTTCTCAAAGTTTTGTGTTCACTTCTTTTTTATTTTGAATTATTGAGCAAGAAAAGAAAGCACCCAATGTTAAAGCAGATGGCTTTTAAAGTGTAATGAATGATATCAATCTCTACATTTTGATTGGGTAAAAGCATCTGTTCAATCAAATGAAATAAACAGTGTAATCTTCTGGAACTGTCATAATTTAAAGTTTTCTTCTATTCAGTATATCAGCTTAGAGCAAGACCAAGATTACCAACAGAGGAGAAAATTTGTGGCTCATAGTTGAAATGAGGATTTCCTTGGTGCTCTCTGAGCTTGATTGTTTTCTTGCACATATTTCATTACCTAAACTAGTTAACAACATCAATGCTAGTCCTGCCAAGAAAAACAACATTGGTCCTTACCTGAACGTATATTTTCAGTAGAGTGGCTGGAGGGGCTACAGCTGGATTTTGTCAAAGCCTCATTGGTCCAAAGACTGAGGGAAATTTCTTTAAGTATCCTTCCTTCCCTGTTGGTTCCCAGTTTCCTTGAGGTCGAATGACGAAAGCTGTAAGACACAACAGAAACAGGCCACCCGACCGCCCCTCACCCTTCCTGACTAGCTATACATGTTGTAAACTAGGGAGAGATGTAGCCCCTCCCTCTACTGAAAAGATACGTTCAGGTAAGGACTAATGTTCTTTTTCCAGTAGAGATGGTGGGAGGGGCTACAACTGGGACGTACCCAAGCTAGGTCCCAGGGAGAGAATTAACACCCCAGGGGAGGGACGGTCACCACCTGCTGAAGAACCCTGCATCCAAAGGATGCCTCCGCCGATGCGAATATATCCACACAATTGAGCCAGATAAAGGAAATCGGGGACGACCAGGTGGCCTCGAACAAGGCCTTGGTGGCCCATGCCGCCATGCTGCCAGCACTCCGAGTGGAATGGGCCATGATCTCTGAAGGAGGAGACTGACCTGAGGCTTCATAGGTGGCAATGATGGCATGCCTTAAGCACCTGCCAATAGTGGCAGAGGAGACCCTAGCTCCCAGGGAACCAGGTTGAAAAGAAATGAAAAGAGCCTCGGACTGAGGGAACGCCGACGTGCGCCTGAGATAAATGTGCAGCACGCAGCAGATGTCTAGCCAATGCCAAAGGCATTCCCACTCATGAGAGGGATCAGGACAAAAATTAGGGTAAATGACCTCCTGCACTCTATGAAAGGGAGAATTGACCTTCGGGAGGAAGATCAGGTCCAGACGAAGGACCACCCTATCCTGATGAAATTGGCAGAGGTCATCTTTGGATGACAGAGCTCCCAGTTCAGATATCTGTCTAGCAGATGTCACGGAGATAAGGAACGCCACCTTCAGGGAGAGAAATCTCAAGTATACCATCCTCAACGGTTCAAATGGAGCCCCTGTTAGGGCCCTGAGTACTAAGGGTAGATTCCACGTGGGGAAACCGATGAACCAGGAGTTGCACCCATTTATAGTTCATTATGAAATTACCTATTGCAAATCAAAATTTAAGAGATTTGGGATGACCTGTGACCAATCGACCACAAATTAACCATCTTTGTAAAATTAATATCTTCAAAATATCCCATAACTGCCCTTTAGTTACCAAGAAGTTGTCAATGTTTAGCAACTATTCATTATGATAGACAATACCTGCTCTATTTCAACAAATATTCTCAAGAACATTTACATCTAGTACAGGCATAAGGAAAATCTCTACAACTATGATTTGCACATCAAGGTTTAAATTCCCATCTCTTCATTCAGGGACAAATCATGCTTTTCTTTGTCTAAATTATTTATTACTAAAATATTAAGACTTTTTGTTTTTAAAATTTATACATATTCGTCTCACAAAATAAGTGTAAATTCTCTCATAATCCACTCGTAAAATGTGATTAGTTTTAACTGCAGATGTTAAAGCCTGTGTTACATTAAACTATGGTGAGACGAATAAAGCAAGAGAAAAGAGAGGAATGCACAACAAGCAAGAGGTGTGAAAGAATAGTAAGAATAGTGAATGTAATAAAGACTAGTTATCATTTCGCAAATAGCAGTTTTCAGAAAATCAGTGTTATATCTGAACGAGTTCAAAGATACATTGAATATTTACATCTGAGAGCTCTAAATTCTCCACAAAAACAAACCATCAATTTTCTACACAGTACTCAGTCCTGAATACACTTTCTAGCTCCATTACTAGAATCCATTGCAATTTTGCAAAGAAGTGTAAAAGGAAAAGCACTTCCGGTTGCTGCAGATTGTTATGCCCCCTACAGTCATATGATCACATTTTAGGAGCTTGGCAATTGTATCACATTTATGACCTGTTGCAGCAAGCTGTGGTCATATGAATGCAATTTGCAACTTTTTTGTTGGTTTCTGATATTTTTGCCAGTTTTGAGCAAAAAACACCATTCAGGAATATGGATTTAAAATGGACTTTAAACCATGTGATTTGTTTAACTGTAAAAACTGTCATAAATCAAATTCAGTCACATGGGTGCCTCACCTTTCAAGCAAAATTCTGGTACTAACTGCAATCTTTGGTTGACAACTATTTGTACAATCATTACAACCATTCATTCAGTGATTATTCAAAATTACAATTGCACTGAACAAAAGGACTTATCAATCGTATGAAGTTAGGGCTGCACTCTCAAAGTCACATCATAAATATTCAGACACTTGGCAGCCCACCTGCACTTACAGGCACTACAATTCCCCTACTCACCTATCTTCCCCCTCCCATCTATTTTTTTTTAAATACCTTGCATAGCAGCACTTAGAAACAGCAGCAGCACCCAAAGTGAGGTTGAAGTAGGGACCCCTGGGCTTTTAGCATCTCAGCCAGTTGCCTCCAGCCCCAGCCCTCAACCCCCAGCTCTAGGGCTACAAATGCCACTAAGAAATTAGGTGTTGGTCTTAGAGGGCATGTTCCGTCTGTCAATCTTCTGGCCATGCTTCCTTTGCTTGTGTGTGCCCAGTTTTGATGAAGGCTATTGATTTGACATGTATCCTGTGCTAAACCTGACCCTCCTGGACTCTGGACCCAATGGTCGCCAGGGTGGGATTGGATTCTCTCTCAGTACACCGAGAAAGAGTGTGTCAGGTAAGACCAACAACCCTTCTACAGTGTGCTGAATAGAGAATCCAAGGAATGAGACATACCAAAGCAGATAGTCCTAAGAGAGGGTAGAGAGAGTCCCTGAGTCTGTATGCACCCTCTGCAGCATCCGTCTGCCGAAGGCCACTGCAAAGGCATCCAGTTTGTAGTGCCTTATGAATGGGGATGGAGAGGACGATGTTGCTGCTTGATTTCATCGATGGGAGCCTGTGTCGCAAATGCAGCCATAGTGGCTGCGCTTCTGGTAGAATGGGCAGTCACTCACCGAGGTAACAGGAGAGCCTGGAGCTTGTATGCCTTGCCGATGCAGGCCTATATCCACTGGCCCACAGTCGATGGTGTGAACTTGCCCAGAGTAGAAGGCTGGATGGACACAAACAGGAACTCTGTCTTCCTGAGAGAGGAAATCCTCTTAATGTAAATGCGAAGGGCCCTCCTAACATCCAAGATGTGCCACTTCTTCTCCAGGGCGTGGGTAGGGCCTGGGCAGACATCTGGCAAGATTATTTCCTGTGCCCTATGGAACAAGGAATTCATCTTGGGGACAAAGGTGGGATCCAATCGCAGGACCACACTATTGGAGTGGAATACGCACAGGTCCTCCCTTACAGAGAGGGCCGCCAGTTCACATATCCCCTGGCCAACATGATGGCCACAAGGAAGGCTACCTTGCAGGTAAGGAAGCGCACACTGGCCAAATGGCTCAAAAGGAGTAGAGATGGGCCTTGGTGGCCAGATTGTCGTTGGCAAAGAACGCAGAGACGGCTGATATGGCCTTGGTGGCCACATTGTCCATTAGGACAAGTACATTGTGACCTGAGATCGTGTCCTGAAACCGCCTGCGAGTCAAGTGGGCTGCCCTGAGTTCCAGTCAGTTGATGTTGTTGCTCAGGTCTTCCTGAGTCCACTGCCCTTGTGCCATCTGGGACTGGAAGCATCCCAGCCAAAAAGTCTGGCATCTGTGGTGATGGTGAGGCAGCAGGGCTTCTTGAAGTTACAGCCCTTGGTTATGACCCAGCATATCCACCACAGGAAGGATTACAGTACATGTGGTGGAACCTGAACCCTGGCATGTGAGTTGCTCCTGCAGGCCCTTTGGTATGGTAGGAGAAACCACTGTAAGATTCTGGCATGCAAGCGTGCCCAGGAGACTACTGATATGCAGGACACCATCTTCCCCAGGAGTTGCGAGAGGAGGGCCAAGGACACTGTTTGGTCCTCCCGGATCCACTTCGCCAAGGTCTTTATAATGATGTGTTCTCCCTGAGACAAGCAAACCTCGCATGACATGGTGTATGACCGCACCTAGGTGTAGCAGTTGATAGGTCGGAGTCAAGTGGTTCTTGTCAAAGTTGATAGAGAATCCATGGTCCTGGAGGATGGTCCTGGAGGATGTTGCCCAAAGGAGAGAGGACGACTGTATCATGAAGTCGTTCAGGTAACACTGGACGCAGATTGGAATCACTCTGAGATGTGCCAACAGCCCTGCCAGTATTTTGGTGAGAAAATAGAAATAAACTAGAGAAACCCAGTATTTGGGTGCTGAGAACAGGCCAAATGGCAGGACCTTGTACTGATATCATCCTACATAGAAAAATTGCAGGAACATGAATTTGCTAGTTGTCTGGAGACGTTTCTCTCAAACGTCGCTGAGCTAAAACTGAGCCGAAACTGGGCAGACACTGGCAAAGGAGACATGACCAGAAGATTGACAGACTCAGTCTCTGAGCACCAAGGTAATTAACCCATTCCTTGGATTCACTACTCAGCACACTGGAGAAGCAGCCAGTCACATCAGTAACATTCTGCAAAGCTCCAATTGCCATTACCACACCCTCTACTCCCCAGCGCACCACTCTGCTGTGTGCCATTCACTTTCAATCACTTTTCTGTGCCTGCTGACAGGTCCAGATCAAGTCAGGGCCTGGGATGGTGGCAGATGAATGAAACTGCTGAAGGCTGACATCAATCCCAGTCCCGGCACTGACACAAATGAGCGCCATATTGCTGGACTGGGGTGGCTGAGGCTTCCAGAAGTGGCTGCAATTAGCACTATACTGCAGCACTCCCAACTTACATGCAGCTTGTGCTAGGCTTCCCAGGGCCTCTGCTATTTCCCTGAGGCATCCTGTACTCCTTACCTGGTACATCATCTTCTTAACAATCCCAATTCCCACTTATCAACTGCAACCAGGAGTGTGGAATTGCATCACTGTACAAAGCAGTCATGTGACATCTTGCTTAATTACTGTTTTGCTCAGCAACTAAGATTTCAATCCCAATTGTGGTCATAAACAAATCTGTAAACAGACATGGGACAAGCATAATCCCAGATTATTGTGAAGGGCTATGCATAGCCAAAATACTTTGTTCATATCAGACCAAATTCAAATAATAGCCCTCAGTAAGATCATATATAACCGTGATGGCGAACCTGTGGCATACGGAGCCCTTTTTGCTGGCACGCGAGCAGTCGTCCAGCTGAGATCCACTGCACATGCTTGCGCGCCTCCTGCCAGCCAGCTGATTTTTGGGTCTCTGGTGTTGGCAGGAGGGCATGTGTGAATCCATGGGGAGTAGGGGGAGGTCGCAGATGCATGCATGGGGGAGGGGGGAGAACGCACATTCAGGGGGGGTGCAGCACGGCTCCCCCATGCTCCGTTTTTGGTGCTTCCCTACCCCGTCACCGCGCATATGCGCACGACCCTTCTTTGGTGCTAGAAGACCTCCCTGTGAAGCCTCCTGGCACCAAAGATGGGGATGGCTTTGGCTCTCTCCTAAAGGGAGAAGATCAGACCTCAACTTTGACTTGAAGTGGGGAACCATTCCAGATTTTCATTCCCCAAATGAGTTTGCCCCACTTAAAGGGGTGGGGGAAGGCCAAAAGAGAGCGCCAAAGCCCCCCCCCCCCAAGCTGAAATATTCCATGAGCTATGAATCACATGCCCCGTCGGCTATTTGGGAAAGAGACTGGGAGTTCTCCCTCCCATTCCATTGCAGGAGAGGCGGCCACACGGGCAGGCTCTCAGCCGCCGCCCGGGTGAGGATAACTCTCTAAAAAGCCCACTTGCCTCTTCTTCCCACCCACAAATGGGAATCGCCGAGAAAGGGGACAAGAAGGTGGCAGGGCTTGGCTGCGGCACATTTGCAAGCTGCCTGAAGTTGAGCCGGCCATCTGGCAATGGTCCAGAGAAGAGCAAGAAGGAAGGGGGGCTGTTTTCTGGAAAGAGCGGGGAGACAACGGCCATCGCTCCTTCACATTTCTTCATCCGACCTTTTCTTTTCCTGGTTGTGCCTTTGGCTTGAAAAATGGAAGCATGTGAGATCTCCCCCGGGTTCTTTCAAGTGATTTTGGTCATTAAGACAGGCCACAATCAGCTTTTCTTGCCCATTTCCTCTGCCTTAAAGGGCGACGTGGATGTGTACGTGTGTGTGGGCTCACGCATGAATGCAGTTCCTTGAGCTTGGCAGTAACAGTGTACAGGGGGCACAACTTCCCAGAAAAAGCCCCCCCTCCTTCTTGCTCTTCTCTGGACCTGCATCGCCAGATGGCTGGCTCAACTTCAGGCAGCTTGCAAATGACTTGCAACCAAGTGCTGCCACCTTCCTGGCCCCTTTCTGGATGATTCCCACTCTTTGGAAAGAAGAGGCAAGCGGGCTTTTTAGAGAGTTATCCTCACCAGACAGCGGCTGAGAGACCTCGCCTGTCTGGCCACTTCTCCTGCAATGGAATGGGAAGCTGCCTGAAGTTGAACTGGCCATCTGGTGATGCAGGTCCAGAGAACAGCAAGAAGGAGGGAGGGCTGTTTTCTGGAAAGAGGGGAGGGGGGACAATAGCCATCGTTCCTTCACAGCTCCTTCACTGCTTCCTTCCCGCTGCTCCTTCCCTAGCCATGTTGGACTTGCTTGCCTCCAACCACGCTTCTTTACGCTGTTTGTTTTCATTTAGCTGCCATTCGAACTCTTCAAAATCCCACATGGCTAGAGGAAGGAGTAGCGGAAGGGGCAGCCAGCCACCCAGGCAGCAAATGCTGCCTTGCTCTCTTGAGCACCTGAGCTGGCCAGTCACTCTTGCCTTTCCCCCTGCCGCTGCAACTGCCCTTCTGGAGCAGCAGAGCTGCGCAGGAGGAATGCCGGAGAGAGAAAAGGATTAGGAATCCTTGTGCGCACAGCCACCACCTCTTCTTTACTATCCCCCTCTCCCTCTGCCCAATTTGGAGTGAGTCTGAAGTGGTTTGTAGGGGAATGGAGAAGTGAGGCGGCAGCAGCGATAGCTGCAGGCAGAAGAGCTGCTTGGGTGCACGGGGCGGCAGAGAGGGAGGCACATGCAACCGGCCAGCTCCTCCGCCTCCTCCTGCCAGCCTCACTCTGGGCAGTGTCCAGCATGGCAAATTTAAGGGATTTTCAAGGGCTGAATTTGAAAAGTAGGGTGCGTGGTGTGGTACTGTGCATGTGATGAGGACACGGTCGAGCTCGGCTCAAGCTACAGTGCTCTGAGATTTCAAGCCGCCCCGCCATTACTTGGGACGCTGCTTTCTTCACTGGTCCTGCAGGGCAAGCCAGCTTGCAGTCCCTGAGAGGGACGGGCTGCATGGGCAGAGTGAAGCATTTCTGTAAGGCTGGCATGCCAGCAGCAGGCTGGCCGGCTTGCTCCTCTGCTGTCCTGCCGGCTGGCATGGCTGGCAGGCTGGATGGACGCTGCCCAAAGTGTGAGGCTGCCATGAAGAGGAGCTGCTGCCACCTCTGCAAAGGCAGGCCATTTGTGCCGACAAAGGTTGGTCCAAAACGGGGGGGGGCGTGGGTATGCACAGTAGGTGTGCACACATTGGTATCACTATGAAACACACAAATAAAAGAAATGGCATTTTTGATACCCGTTCTTCATTCCAAATGAACTGCAATTTTCACATTTTCACACTATTCAAGCATGTTCAGAAGATACAATTGTATGTCTGGGAGAGTTTATTTTTAAAAAAAGGCCAACTTAGCCATGTGCCTTTTAAATCACTGCTTTTAGAAGACAAGACAATACATAGCAGAGACATCTGAAAGTCATTGTGGAATTCTAAAAATATAGTCATCAGAGAAATCTAAAACAATCTAAACTTGAAAAATGCGTTTTGATTAGTAAATGGCTGGAAAAAATGTTAGTGCATATCTCAAGAAAACAAGACAAGTTCAAGTTATAACTTTTTTTGAAGTTTAAAATGATTTTGTGCAGAAAAATCAATGTAACTATTTTTAGTCAAAGCATACATTCTACCTAAAATGCATTAATCATATAAATGTGTATAAGTAATTTTTGTGTGGGGTTTTGTTTTATAATTTGAGTTTTTTTTAATTCTTACAGGAATGATGCAAAAATTGTTGCTGTTATACTTAATTTCAGATTGTTACCAACACATATGAAACACAAATAAATGTTTTATTTCCACATCTGAAACTCTTCTACTTGGCATCTATTTTATTTGGCATGCTCCTGCTTTACTAAAAGAAAGTCAAATAATGTAGCTTTATTTCTGCAGAAAAAGGAAAAGGTAATGTTGCAATAACTACAAATGTATGGTGATATCACACAAATGCCATTGTTACATACTTGCATCCTGACATCTGACACAAGTATGAGGTTGTGATATTTGTGTGACTACATCCTTATGCATATTTTATAATTTCCCCTTCTCCCAATGGACTCCTACTATATATACTAAGCACAGATAAAGTATTATTTTTAGGAGAGCAGGAATTGGAACCAAATTATAGCTTCCTGGGAAAACAGGCTAACAATTATGCCCAAACTGTTACAAAAGCTATGCATCAATCATCACTTGAAGCAAAATGGATTAGAAGGATTTACACTAATTTCTGATTGTTAAAACAATGTTTGCCTTATTATTGCTGCTGCTGTTGTTGTTAGTTACAAACTCGTGTCCGACCTATTGCAACCCCATGAAAAACGTTCCTCCAGGCCTTCCTGTGCTCGCCCATCCTCTGGAGTCCATTTAAACTCATGCTGACTGCTTCGGTGACTCCATCCAGCCACCTTATTTCTGTTGTTCCCTTCTTCTTCTGCCCTCAATCTTTTCCAGCATAAGGCTCTTCTCCAATGAGCCCTTCCTTCTCATTAGGTGGCCAAAGTATTTGAGTTTCATCTTCAGGATCTGGCCTTCTAAATAATAAGTAGGGTTGATCTCCCCTAGCAGACCAGTTTGATCACCTTGCTGTCCAAGGGACTCACAGGAGTTTTCTCCAGTTACCATAGTACAAAGGTCTTAATTCTTTGGCAGTCAGCCTTTCTTATGGTCCAACTTTCACAGCCACACATTGTAACTGGGAAAACCATTGCTTTGGCTATACACACTTTTGTTGGCAGTATGATGTCTCTGCTTTTTAGTATGCTGTCTAGGTTTGCCACAGCTTTCCTCCCAAAGAGCAAGCATCTTTTAATTTCTTGGCTGCAGTCCCTATCTGCGGTGATCTTGGAGCCCACGAAAAGAAAATCTGTCACTACCTCAATTTCTTCCCCATTTATTTGCCAGGAATCGAGAGAACCCGATGCCATGATCTTAGTTTTCTTAATGTTGAGCTTCAAGCTAACTTTTGCACTCTCCTTCTTCATCCGCATCAAGAGGCTCTTTAGTTCCTCTTCACTTTCTGCCATTAGAGTGGTATCATCTGCATATCTGAGGTTGTTGATATTTCTCCCGGCAATCTTAATTCCAATTTTTGATTCATCTAGCCCTGCCTTTCTCATGATGTGCTCTGCATATAAGTTAAATAGGCTGATAGTTAAATAGGCTGATATACAGCCTTGCTGGGCTTTCCCAATTTTGAACCACTCAGTGGTTCCGTGTCCAATTCTCGCTGTTGCTTCTTGACCCACATATAGGTTTCTCAAGAGACAGATAAGATGGTATGGTACTCCCATCTCTTTAAGAACTTGCCACAATTTGTTGTGATCCACACAATCAAAAACTTTAGCATAGTCAATGAAGCAGAAGTACATGTTTTTCTGGAACTCTCTAGCTTTTTCCATGATCCGGCGTATTTTGGCAATTTGATCTCTAGTTCCTCTGCCTCTTCAAAATTGTGCCTATATAAGTTCGCCTTATAACATACATTAATTCAGTCTGTTCAAAGTTATTTCTCAAAATCTCCTTTTCAAATTTTCTTTTAAATAAAAGTAAAATGTGCATATACTCATTCAACAGAAAACAATCTCAGTCGTTTGAGGCTATTTTTCTCATGTCATCAAAAAGACAGCAAAAAAGGTGTCAGTTCAGATGAAAAAATTATTTCTCCATATTATTGTTAAAATGTAGGCAAATGACCAAAGTGGCTCCACGCGACAGCTATAATGCATGTGCAAAAACTCAGAGAAAAAACTGAAAGGGAGAAACTAGAATATCTAGTTCTACCACATAGAGGCCTATATCTTAGTAATAAATCCTGGTGTATTACACTACAGTAGCTAATGCTCTTAACATTTTAGTGAATATATCATAATTGTACTTCTATCTGGATTTCCCTGACTTTCCCTAACTCTGCCTAAAACGATGTCTCCAAACATGAATTAAGTTTTTAACTCTTTTATTATCACAAAATTAACTCGTGTAACACACCTTGTGAAACAATTACAAGTATATTATAATAGGATTTTAGAAGGGGTTTGTCACCATATTCCATTTCTAGATTTGCTTATGCCTTACAAACACACCAGCACACATCACACTCTGATTAACAAAAAGTGATGTATATAAAACTATTGTAAACCAAATACATGTTTGGGCCTGCAAACAGTGACAAAACCAACTTCAATATCCTTAGGAGCTACTCCATTTCAGCAAAAAGCAGACCAATAAATTCAGTGCTACTTGGTGGTGAAATTTCATATACTGTATTTTTTGGACTATAAGACACACCGGAGTACAAGACGCACCAAGATTTTGAAGAGGTAATTTTTTAAAAAAAAAATTGCCCTCCCCAGCCCCAACACTCTGCAGGCCTCCCAAATTGTCTGCAAGCCTTGCATGCAGAGGGTGTGGGAAGACTGTAGAGTGCTGCTGGGGGCTGGGGAGGACACAAGCCAGTCCGTTTTTCTGAAAATGGGGCCAATTTTTGCAAAAAAAGGGGGGGCAGAGGGTGTGGGAGGCCTGTAGAGTGTCCTGGAGGCTTGGGAGGGCAAAAAACCCGGTCCCATTTTTTGCTAATTTTTGCCCTTCCCAGCCCCCAGGACCACTTTTCAGGCCTCCTAAACCCACTTTTGCTATTAAAAAAACTGGATGCGCGGGGTGGGATTTCAGGAGGCCAACAGTGCTATATTTAGTGTATAAGACGCACCCAGATTTTCACTCTCTTTTTGGGGGGGGAAGGTGCATCTTATACTTTCAAAAATATGGTAAATAGAATATAATTGTAGAAGAACTGAGTGCAGTATCAAATCAAGCAATAGGCAGAACATTCAAATAAGGATTATCAGTCTATCATATCTTTTTTTTTTTTATGGACAAAACTGTGAATGAAAGTCATTAGAATTTGGCAGCCTTGTTGAAGACCAGATAGGATCTCACTGATTCTATTCACAGATAGGATTTAGTAAACTGACTATCACAATCTCTGGTGTACATGATATGTGATTCTCCTCAAAGAGGGGTATTAAATATTATAAGCAAAACAGGAACAATTCTCAAACTACTGTGAGGGATCTTGGAGTCCTAGTGGACAACCATTGAAATATGAGCCAGCAGTGTGCAGCAGCTGCCAAAAAAGCCAACACAGTTCTAGGCTGCATAAACAGAGGAATAGAATCAAGATCACGTGAAATGTTAATACCACTTTATAATGCCTTGGTAAGGCCACACTTGGAATACTGCATTCAATTTTGGTCACCACGATGTAGAAAAGATGTGGAGATTCTAGAAAGAGCGCAGAGAAGAACAACAAAGATGATTAGGGGACTGAAGACTAAAACATATGAAGAACGGTTGTAGGAACCGGGTATGTCTAGTTTAAGAGAAAGAAGGACTAGGGGAGACATGATAGCAGTGTTCCAATATTTCAGGGGTTGCCGCAAAGAAGAGGGAATCAAACTATTCTCCAAGGCACCTGAGGGTAGAACAAGAAGCAATGGGTAGAAACTAATCAAGGAGAGAAGCAACTTAGAACTGAGAAGAAATTTCCAGACAGTTAGAACAATTAATCAGTGGAACAGCTTGCCTCGAGAAGTTGTGAATGCCCCAACACTGCAAGTCTTTAAGAAGATGTTGGATAGCCATCTGTCTAAAATGGTATAGGGTTTCCTGCCTAGGCAGAGGGTTGGACTAGAAGACCTCCAAGGTCCCTTCCAACTCTGCTATTGTATTGTATTATGTAATATTATACAAAACAGGATAGTCCAGCAGAAAAAAATGCTAAAGTGTTTAAATGCACCAATTACCTGCTATACTATACTAGTTCTGGAAATCTCTTTAATTATGAAAAGATTATTTTTATACTAGAGTGCCTCCTTTTTCATAAAAGAAATGGCTTGGTTCAAACATAAAGTGAATCCAATACAAACAACCACATTAGGGCTTAGTATTGTGTGAACCAGACCTTTGTTGGCAAATACGGGTCACAAGATGATTGCTTGTAAGCTAATCACAGGATGTTACATTTGTGACATTTAGAGAAGTGTTATGCAGCAATTTTTGGACATTGCTTCTCACTAGAAGAAAAAAGCTACTTTCAATAGCTCTGTATAGTAAAACTGTACAGTTTTCCAAGACAAACTCAACTCCTTATGACTTCATAGGTACAGCCATGTACCTATGTCCTTGATTTACGACCACAATTGAGCCCAAAATTTCAATTGCTAAGTAAGACAGATGTTAAGTGAGTTTTGTTGCATTTTATATCCTTGGTTGCCACTGCTATTAATTGAATCACTGCAGCTTGACTTTGCTTGTCAGGTGGTCTAAAAGGTGATCATATGTCCCTTGACACTACAACCATCATAATTACTTGCCAGTTGCCAATGACTATGGGATGCTGCAATGTTCATAAGTGTGAAAAACAGTCATAAGTCACTTTTTTCAGTGCCATGTAACTTTCATTGATCACTAAACAAATGGCTATAAGTTCAGGGCTACCTGTACTCTGGAAGGAATTTGTCACTGCCGTCATCAAGGATTTTTTTAAAATTTCTAATCTACTGTACGCACCTACTAGTATGTACTTCATATACTAACTTAAGTCTAATTTTTGAGATCAGTTTATGTTGACTAGTTACCATAACCGAGTTTTATTATACCCACTTATGGATAGAACTTTATAGTTCAGAGATGTACTATATCAACAGTGCTGCTTTAACAAATGATATCAAACACTATTCTGCATTAAGTTATTTTAAACCATGTAGATATATATAAGAAACTATAGACTCAAACCATTGAAATAATGCTACTGTAATCATCCTACATTAACCTATAGCCATCTAGGGGCAAAAAGTATATTATCAATTAGTACAAATAAAAATGGTGAGTTAATGAAAAAGAATAATAACTTAATGACAAATAACACCTAGAAATTAATTTGAGGAGAATGCCACTGTTTTCAGGTAATGTTTTTAGCTGTCTTGCTAACAATCTCTGTCTGTGTTAACATAAAACAAAATCCATATTTTTCCAGCATCAAATATGTCTTCATTAGCAAATCTCAATTATAGTTCATCAAACCTTTCTCATTCTGTAACACAGAATGTGTGTGTGCATAAGCACATACTTTCATTTTAATTTCCCTCTTGGGAGAAAAAACTTAATTCTTTTTAGGTTGGGCCTTTAGGTTACTGGAACTAACACAACTTCTTTTTACATTTCTTCTGAATACCAAACCAAGAAAGATGATAGAAATCATTTTTGTATAGCCAAAAGACTAGTCTCAACTGCTTTTTTTCAGAAGGGGGGGGGATTTAGCTGCATTCACCTTTCCCCACCTTTCTCTCCTTTAGCCAAAAGACCTATAAGCATTTTATGTACAGCCAGGAAGCATTAAAAAATATTGAAAAGACCTAAATGCTCCTGGGATGTAACACTCTCATGACACTCTGGACTTCAGCCAAGTTCATCCGTTAATAGGCAGCTACAACTATGGCCTAACCCCCTCCCATTTTCCTCCCCTCCCTTTATTCCCCCACCCCCACAATTCGCCCTATCTGGCCCTTTTCCCTGACCCCTCTCAGTCCTAAAAAACTAGACATCGATTATGTCTGCGCTTTTCCCTTTCCATTCAAGATAAACATAACGCTTCAAGTCCAGGGCACACCCTGGGACCCTTCACAAAGCCATCTATCATTCTGTCTGCCAAACCAGTCTGGCCACACTAAGGCACAACAAAATAATGATCTCAATGTACAATTTTCCCTTTGTTGTGCTTGCTCTCCTACGACTAACCTCTTTGCCTCTACCACTTTCTCAGGAGCAGCTGCTATTGACCACAAAATCATTTTCTCACAAATGCATTTTTTTTAAAAAATTAAGGAAATTAAGTGTGAAGGCTTTTATGGATTTTATTCTGAAAGCACATATTTTCTGAAAGCTCAAGGTGATTAAAATATTTTAAGTTCTACATGTGTATTTGTGTCAGTGTGTACAGGTCTACATGTATTTGAAAATGCTTTGCAAATTGTCACTATTTTATATTTTTAGTATTTACCACTTTGAAAGCTGATTAACTGCTCCAAAAAAAATTAATTGCTCCAGGCAGAAAAGCAGCAGCAGCAGCTAATTTTAACTTCTAAAAAAAAATGGAGCAGTATTTCTTGCCAACCTTTTTGATAAACCTAAACTGCAAATGGTTCAAATAGAACAAATTGATCCAAAATAAAACAAAGTCTACTGGGCTGTACCACTTTTCCTAGAACAGAACCACTGAAGCAAAAATAGTATTTACAGAGATGTGGCTCACATCACAAAAGTCCAGGTTTTCAATTTATCTCACTGCAACTATTGTTTTCCAAAAACAACCAAGAATCTTATAGCACTTAAAATCAAACATATTGATTATACTATATGCTTTAATAAGATATATGTGCTTTATTAATATAGTAATAAATAAATAAATAAATATAGTAATATAATAATAAATTTCAAAACTACATTAAATCCTAATTGCTTTTTTTTTTTAAAAGAATAGCACAGCCAACCTTCTGGTAGCTATTCTAATAGGGGTGTAAAACTCAATTTCATTGAGGGCAGGTTGTGTTTGACCTTGAGGGGCTGGGGAGGGCGTGGCCAGGGCGGTGTCCAGCTCAACATCACTCGAGGCTCCGTTTTCAGCCACAATGGCCTCCTGCAGCTCTGCCAGCAAAACGGAGGTCGGGGGAGCGCACATGGTCTCCCCAAGCTCAGTTTTCACTCATAGAGGACTGCAGAAGGCCGTCACAGCCAAAAAAAAGAGCTCAGGAGGGCCGCACAAAGGCACTGCGGGCCAGTCCTTTGTTGTTTCCAGGGAGGCCTTGTGGGCCAGATCTAAACACCCTGAGGGCCGAATCCGGCCCCCAGGTCTTGAGTTTAACACCCCTGTTCTAATACAACAACTCTGATCATAATCCAAAAGAGGGAGATGACAGTTCAAAAATGTGATCGCTAAACAGATAAATAATAGAATAATTATGAAGAATTAAATTCCATCTGATTCAACAGGGTTAATTTTCCTGAAAACTCTATTATATTTATATAAAGATCTCCTTCCTGACAATCTGCATAAATAGTTAGAATTTAAGTTATTATGTGCATTCACTGAACTGATTTGCAAAGTTCTTTAAGGCTACTACGGGTCTCAAATGGCAGCTCTTTTCTGGTTGTTCTGGTTGTTGGCACTGTTGTTAAACCGTTTATGGGTATCACTTTATTTAGCCAGAATGCTTTAAGTGCGCTTCAAAGATGTTAGAAATTTTCATCAGTATTTTAGTGAAAGAAAACCACTATCCATTCTAATACAGCTATATAACAATATTGTAATACTAACACTAATTAATACCATATAGAAAAGTACTGCTAACAATGAACATATTTTATTTCTGTGCTTTTTATAAAGCATATTTTTATTCAATCAGGCTGCCACCGAGAAGCAATACAATTTCATCACCACTCCTTCCTGAAATGAACTAGGCATTTGAATGTGAGTTTCATGGAAAACGACCCAAGGTGTAAAGTATGAGATAATATTCAAGATACTGCTCCAGTAAGTAATTACATCATAAAGGAATATTCCTTCTACACGTCATTTTCTCAGAAAGGTCATCTTAGTGATCTCCTAACCACGAGCAAAACATGTTCCAGCAACCACTTCTGTAGACATCACAATGTTGAATTTATCTTATCCCCTTAGCCTATCAGCTATTTCACTGTTTTCCCTTTTCACATTACATAGTTTTTGCCATGAATATGATCTAGAATCACTTTGTGAACTATTTGATGCATAACATTTTTAGATGGTGGACCCTGCCAACGCCTATTGTCCATTTTGACTTGCTGAAAACACAACTCTCTCCTCTATTTGATGGATCTGCCCTTGTGACCATTTCAATTTGAATTGTGGGAATGAATACACACCTCCCTTTCACAGACATCTTCCAAAATGCTTGTCGGGCTGTAAGTAAGTTCCTTATGAACGTGCGTTTAGCAGTGTTCTGACAGAACGCTAGTAATGTTTTTTTAAATGTGAGTCTATCACTAACCCTGTAGTGCACAGGTATACTTAAATCTGGAAAAATATCTGGCTCTGCCAAAAGGGTTACTGGTTCTGTTACTGATAAGTTCGTTACAGATTTTCCATCTCTACATTACCACTACATTAAACAAGTGGCTTTGCATGGTTGCCCCTTTTACTATATTTATTACTTTGGAAGCAACATGATGCCTATTTTAACTCACAAGTCACAGGTATGGAGGAGGAACATAAGGTGAAACAGGAGACCTTTACCAGTGTAACAAAAAAGAGAAAGCTAAACTTGACATCCAAAGAACATTCAGACAATATACCTGAACTCTCAATGTTGTTCCTTCTCCAAAAGGCAAGGATGGTACATGATCCCTGACACATAACATACTAAAGCGTTTAGATTTTGTATGTCTGTTTTTGTGCCTTTGAGACATTCTTGACCTGGACAAGTCCAAGCAGTTTTCCTGGTAAATTTTCTGAAGTGGTTTGTCACTGCCTTCTTCCTAAGGCTGAGAGAGAGCAACTACAGGTAATTCTCAACTTACAAGAGTTCATTTAGTGACTGTTCAAAGTTGCAATGGCCCTGAAAAAAGTGACATGACCATTTTTCATACTTATGACCATTGTAGCATCCCTGTGGTCATTTGATCAAAATTCAAACACTTGGCAACTGACTCATATTTAAACTCATATTTCACAGTAGGGTCATGCGATCATCTTCTGATAAGCAAAGTCAATGGCGAAGCCAGATTCCCTTAACAACCAGGCTATAACACCTGCAGTAGTTCACTTTACAAGAAAAAAAGTGATAAAACAGGGGAAAATCAACTGTCCCACTTAGCAATGTAAGATTTGGGCTTTATTGTGGTCATGTCAAAGACGTATGTCTTTGGCATAAGTCAAAGGGGAAAGAAAAAATGAAAATATGTGTTCCCTTGTTCTCAATCTCAATTTCATAATATTATGTGTTTGCCTGTATAGAACGCACTTTTTGTTACTCATGTACCATCTCTTTATATACTGAGTGTGGATTATATGGTTTACTTTCTTCATTGTATGTTTACAGTCAGAGACACATGACTATGGAAAAATGTAATTCCTCAATTCTTATTAATAAAAAACACACTATACTAGCATAATATTTGCTGTTCTGATGGCTAAAGCCCCCAAGTAGGATTGCCCTACAAATTTTAGTGTGAAAGAAACTTTGGGTGGATTCCTCTGTTTTCACAAAAAAAAAGTTACTGGATATTAAGCTATAACACAGTAATTTAAAATACAAATTTCAAAATTTCTCCCATAAACATAGGACTCTCTACATACACTGCTATTGAAGGCGATTGCTAACGTACTCAAATGAAACAAAGCCTTGAATTTAATATAATTCCATCTCCCCACACCAAAGAAATATTTGAAAATAACGTTGTCTACTGTCATCAGTATATTGTCAGCAAGTTCAAGATGACTCTCCTACATTAAAGATAAATATCCGGGGGGGTAGGGTCGTCCTTCCATATATGCACATTTTTTTTTCATTATCTGCTCCTTGTAAGGTAATGCCTATGATTTTAAATTGGCTGCCAATAGCTGGCACTTATAAGATGTATTTTTTATTTTTTTTCTCAAAGTGTGCCTACTGCACTTTTATGGACAACCACCCCTGCCCTTTGTATCCCATGAGAATGAGTAAATTTCAAAATATCCTTTGCACACTAACATTCTCCCATTCACTTCCTATCATTGCCAGCCCCAAACCTGAAAAACTGGTTGCCAGTTATTGTAGACAATACTAAACTAAAAAGATCAATAATCATATTCAATGCAAGCAAGCTTCTTATCATCCTATCTCAAAACCTTAGAGCACCTACATCTGTCCATTTGAGTCACATTTAACTTACACATGGTAGGATCTAAATAGGTAATTTGCACTTAGGTAATTAATGATACTAACATTAATTTGTACATATTTGTGATACTATTCTGCATATTATTTGAACAATATTTTGTTTATTTATTTAGAAGAAAACCATCTGTATCATTACATTTTTCTAACTTTATAATGTATCCTAAAGCAATAGAATTGACCTTAGAATTGTTTAATCCTCCCATCCTAATAGGTCAAATATAGGTTCTATGTGAAAAAGTATTCTAAAAGCACACAGGACTAAAGAAGAAATTATGTGTCAACAGTTAATGATTCCACGTTCATAAGTAAGCCCCAACAGAATGGATAGTTCCTATCTTTTCCATACCCTTCCCATCCAATATATGAATTGCCTTTCAGAATTTACATCCCTTATAGTATTTATTAACCAGCATTGGGGGGGGGGGGTAAGGGGAGGGGATTCGGGTAGACTTCTTTTCCCTTCACTACATCCTTTGTTTCAGCAGAACAGCTGCACGCCGTCAACACCCCTCCCAACTATCTTCTCCAAAAGAAATAATTAAATCCAATTAAAACCAGAAAATAATTTACATTTTAGTTGAATGTAAGACAAAAATAAGGATGAGATGGAATAATCAGATTTTTTTTAAGTTTTAAAATGTTACTTTCAGGAAGTTCACTTCTTGTACATTATACCAATTCCAATAAAATATTCATCTGTTAATAGTCACTCAACAATTAATTCTTAGAACAAGAGAATTTTGGTTAGCTATTTTATTTTTGGTTATGCTCTTTTCTCCATGGTTCCTTTAAATTGAATCTACTGCATGAAATCAGTGAGTAACATAATTTTAGTATGTGAATGGCGAAAGGAAATTCCTTGGCATAGAAGTATGTTTGCTGATCAAATTTCATTTCATGTGTCTTTCATTATTGTGGCTTTGCCTCAAAACTGTTTGCCGTGATTATGTGGGTTGGCCTCAGACACTGCCCAACTCTTGTGGAAAGCTTTGAAATGAAAAAAGAAATTGCAGAGAGTAATATTAAAAGGATTCCTGGCTTCAACTTATATTAAGTCTGATTCCAAAACTTGCTCCCTGAAATTAAAATAATATTTTAGAAATGGAGTCTAAATATATAATATAAGAGTAGCATTATATCAACATAGAAATTTTATGCAAGCATTTTGAGAGACTCAGGGTGAGAAACAGAAGATGGGAGAATGGAGGATAAAAACGGAAATAAGATTGGGAGAAAATAAAATTCAGGTTTTTTTAACTCACATTTGAACAGTTTCTGTAGTGTCTAAAATATACTAGATATTACATAATTGTACATTTATTCAGAAACAAAAAATCTGCTTACATTTATTAGTTTTATTGAAAATATCATAACACTTTAAAACAGTTCCTGAAACAATGCTGTACTTTTAATTTCACGACTACTTGAAGAAATACAATCCTTCATTCCACTTTCAAAGACTTTTTACAATTTTTGCCATTTCATTTCAGCAAATAGCAGTCAATGCTCACATATAAATATTCTACACGTTACAAGAATAAAAGCGTAACGTATCTGCTTCATAAATGTTGGGGAAAGAAATGTCTGCATTTTATAAGGTTAGATTAGTTGTTTTATGACAGAAGGAAAATGATACATATTGTTTTAGATAAATAATGGAATTACTTCTATTTTTAAAATTATTGTGTTTTCTTACTAACATTTGGTATTTAGCCAGTTTATCCATTATAATAGTTTTATTTTCATATCTTACAGATAAATTACATTATGAAAATGTTTGCATATATGAAACCAATTACATATACATTTGGATGTTTATCTGAGTAAGGTTAGGAAACCAGGAAGAAGAGAATGGGCATTGGTCTTACCTGATACGCCTGTTCTCTCGGCGGTAGAGATAGCATCCAGGAATGGGTTAACTCCATCTGTCATCCAAACAGACTGAGTCTGCAAGCTGTGATGGCACACCTCCTCTGGTAGCTCCTCCCAGCTTTTAACAAAGGGATCACTACAGACAGATGTGTGATGGTGAAGAAGTTACCCCTTCTGACACCCTCCAGGATGGTCTGGAGCAAATGCATCTTACCACCAATAGACAATGTGGCGGGTTCAGATGCTTGAGGTCTAGAATTGCCTGCCAATTCCCTGAGGCCATTGGGACAATGAACAGGAGGGAGTAGAACCCCCAGCCCTGTTGCTCCTCTGGAACCAGATGGATCGCCTGGCTCTCCAGTAGATGTTGAATTGCTGATTCCACAAGGAGATGCTTCTCCTGGTCCCATGATAAGGGGCACCTGATGAAAAACCTCAGGGGAGTGCAGAGAAATTCCAGGCCGAATTTCACCGTCTCCCTGACCCAGGCGTCCATGGTCATCTCCTGCCATCGGCTGGCAAAGAAAGCTAATCGGTCCCCAATGGGAAGGTTCTCTAGGCAGTCACTTTTGACAGCGAAAGGGGAGACCTCCCCCACCCCTGAAGGAACTCTTGGATGGGAAATGCTGGCCACTTCTACCTGCCCTATCCTGCTGCTGCCTAGAGGGGAGTTGTCTCTGCGTACAGGGGAGGTTGAATCCACTGTCCAACCCTCGAAAGGGAGAGCATCGATAATAAGGGAAAGGGTGAGGCTTAGCCCACCGATAAGGAGATAGCAATATCCTGGGCTTATCCCCTTGATTTGACAAGGAGGATCTCTAAGGGGTCCCCGAAAAAGCAGTCCCCTGAGAAGGAGCAGATGCTAGTCTCCACTTATGCCTGGCATCCGCTTGCCACCGCCAGAGCCAAAGGAAATGCCTAGTTGCCACCAAAGAGGCAATGGATTTGGATGCAAACTGAGCAGCATTCAGGGATGCATCCGCAGAGGACTCCATTGCCGCCTTCAATTTATTGATTCCTGGTGGAACCTAGTGTTACCTGGGGGAATCCTTTCCTGTAATTGCTTCAATCACAGCAATGAAGCTCTGTTGAAGGAGGCCGCTGTGGAAGCTCTTACCACTCACAGCAGCCTGGTGGCTGACAACCAAGTCTGCTCTGACCTTTGGTCCTCCAGATGGAAGGTTTCTTCTGGAGCTTCTTCCTCTCCTGTCAAAGGAGAGGAAGTGGATATGACCGCCAAAGGGACGTCCACTGTGAGAACTTCTAGAGCCTTGGCTAGATCCGGACCAATATAAAGATGTTTGTCCTGACTGTTTGGGAAAGGTCCCAACCCAGGGGAGGTCCACTGCCTTTGTACTATGTCCAGGAGTAGCCTGGGGGATGGGAGCACCTCCTTCTCTACAGCTGGCTCAGAGAAAAGAGGGTCCACCAGGTTTCCCTCCTGCCTTGGTTGACTGGTTCTCATGTTGGCAACCTTTCTAGCCTTGAAAACAAGGGGTCTCAATAAGGAAGGACAAAAGAGGCCCACAAAGGCTGATTGGTGGGATCAGTCCCTCATCATCTAACAGGTCTGAGTCCCTGTGAGTCTCCTCATCTCCTGACAGGAAAGCCTGACTGGGGGATACAGAGGGAAGGTGCTCCGGAGGGGGCAAGAAGTCCTGGGGTTCTCAGACTCCAGGTGAACAAGGGATTTAGCCTCAGAGGTGGTTCTGTGTTGCAAGCCTGCAGCAATACCTTGTCCAATGACTTCAGACATAATGGCTGCCATATTGGGAGGAGGAATAGTCTCTGCTGGCTGCTGAGGGCTGAGCCCCCCTGCAGTCAGAATGAAGGTGGCCTCTGAATTGGGACGCCTATGCCTGGCTTTGTTTTCTGGTTGATGGGAGTGTTAAAAGAAATCCCCCCCTTCTTCAGGGTGATGGGATACAGAAGGGGATGGCAGCTCCTCCTGTCGTGTGACATTTCGGCCTGCTGAGGGCTATTGCAAGTGAGGAGCAGTTCTCTGAACAGGTTGGCACCGACCTGCTCCATGGAGCGCTGATCTGAGGCTCTTCTTGCTGCTTCTCTCTGAGCCTTGGCAAATTCACAATCTAAGGCCCTTTGGTGCCAGCTTTCAGCCCATTCCATGGCCTCAGAGGCCTTCCAAGAGCGCCCTCTGGACCGTGACTCAGGGGCAACTTGCTTCCTTGCAGGTCTCGATCCCGAGGTCCCTGCAGTGTCCCCTTTATGGGGGGAGGAGAGCTGAGGGGTTTAGGTCGCCGTGGCTGAGTCCCATAAAATGGTGGCCACCATTATTAAGGCCTAAAGGGCACCCAACAAAGATCACTCCTATCACCCCTCTTCACCTGAGAAGTATCTAAAGGGGCAGAAGGTAGTGGAGCAGTCTGCCTACGGTCAAGGGTTGACGCAGGGTCCACACGGTGTGAGCTCTCACCTGGCTCAGCACTGCTGCAAAATGGCACCCGGCACTGAGATGTTGCCCAAAATGGTGTCCGCTGCCTTCATGCGTCTTCAAAATGGCTTCAAAATGGAATGCAGTCCTAGGGTCAACATTCCAGAGTGTTGCTCATGGGTGCTGCCCTATCCGGCTGATAGCCGAACTGCTGCCTCATGGCCTTCAGCAAAACAGGACTCAAAGCCCTGTTCGCTGGATTGGGAGGTTGTTCTAACCTGTTGTTGAAGGGAGCAAACCTCAAGGTTTGTTGATTGTTGTTATTTTTCCAGGAGTGGAAGTAAAGAAGAGAAAAAACATGTCTCGTCCTAAGATAGACTGAGTCTAAAAGCTGGGAGGAGCTACCAGATGAGGCGTGTTATCACAGCTTGCAGACTCAGTCCGATTGGATGACAGATGGAGTTAACCAATTCCTGGATGCTTTCTCCACCACTATGGAGAACCATTGCATATCTATCCATAAAAAAGACTTGGAACTCACAGAAGGACCCCATTTTATAATCTCAAAAGTTTACATTATTTGCATTCCACATACATACATAAAATATATTCACAACTGAATATCAGCAAGTATTAATTGATACATTTTAAAAATATGGTTGGAGTCCCCAAAAAGCGACTTGTCAAACAGCAAATTAATGCTTTTTGCAAAATAGTCACTCCTTCTCACTTTCATTAATTGTTCTAGACCAATGACTCCCAACCTTTTGGGCACCAGGGACTGGTTCCATGGAGTGAGGTTTTTCTGCAGACCGATGGGAATGTTATTTCATGTGCTGCCTGCACTGCGCTTGTTTGCGCAGCCCGATTTCTGGTATGCTGCCGACTGGTGCCAGTCCACGGACCAGAAGTTGCGGACCCGTTCTAGACCATAAAAGTATTTGATGTTATGATCAGCAGAAAATGTGGAAAAACCAAAAGAAAAGTACTTGATATGGTAAATGACAGATCATCTATTCAGTGAAAAGATGAGTGGACTAATCCAGATGCTGAAAAGACTTTCTAAAAGTTTTATTAAAGATATACTGTAACAATTTTTAAATGAGATGTTAAATCTGTTAACTTTAAACTTAAGTGTCCAAACATACATTTAATTTTTTTCTCTTTAAGAGAAAAAATATTGAATAAATAATCCAACATTCCGCCCATTTATCCATTTCTTCTATTTTTTCACCACATGAACCAATTCCACTTAGGTATGATCAAGCAACTACTAGGCTTCAAAAAATTTATCAAACACTGTCAAAATCATTTTGTTTGTTTGTTTGTTTGTTTAATGTGTTTATTGCCTATCTTGCTACAAGACAACTTTGGGCAGTTTACAACATTAATGCAAGTACAGACCAGATCCTAAGTTGTAAAGCATCCATTTCAATACCTTCTATAGCTTTCTTTGACCTTTCATATGATGAACAGGAGTATAATATATTTTGCAAAATAACTAATGGATAATATTTGCAAATATTTATAGGTTGAAAAATTCAACTTTTTTGGCAAGGCACTCTAAGCAGCAATAAAAAAATACTCTAAAGATTATTCTATATATAAACAGAATCTTACATAAAATTCATTTATGAATAAAATTCATTTATTCATCAATAAATTAATAAAAATAATTTTGGAACTTATAACTACTGATGTATATTAAAAAACTTGACAAAAAAATTCAAAACTAGAAATTTTAGGGACATTTTGAATATCATATATCAGTAACTCAAAGTCAGCAACTTATAACCAATCACAACTTTCTATTCTTATCAATGTTAACCTGGTGTTTCCAAGTTTCTATTTCCAAGTTTGTACAGGAAGAAAAATTCTATACACTTTTTCAACTTAACACATAACTGCATAGATATTTACCTTCTTTGCTTCTATTTCTTCTGCTTTCTTGTATAGGTCAGAAAATTAAGAACTTTTAAAGTGGCATGTTAGTTTACTCTGTTTATCAATCTAGTCATTTTTTTTAAATTCCAAAAACTGCAAACCACTACTCAATACAAATCATTTTTTGTAGGGAGTGCTACACTCCATCTCACAACTCTTCTCAGTTCCCACTTCTTCCACCTCCCTTCCTTCATCCTTACTTTACCCATCAGCATTCTTACTTTAAACACAGTCCACAGCATAAATATTTCAGCATCTGAATCCTAGAAACAGAACAAACTAGGCAAAAATATGCAATTACATGCAAATCTAGCTAATTTCCATAATTTTGTCACAGCATCTAGTTCTGATTTTCTTGCTGTGAAATTTTTATTTTGTTTTTAAATTCACTCAGTTGTAAACTGGTGGGGATACAGATAGAAGGAGATTTAACAAAATGTTGGAGTAGATTCAAAAATATAAGCCACAGTTAATTCAAAAGCACTGGCATTGATTCATTATTATTTTAGTTACACTTATGGAAGTTCTAAACTACTAATGGAAAGTAGATGTTATAACAATACCGTACGTATAAAAAAGATGGTCTCTTTCACTTTTTTATTACAACTCCGTGTATCCCAAATCAATGGCAAAACTGGGAAAAGGAACCACACTCAAAGCTATCAAAGCTGTAAGTATTAAGTTGCCTATCCACTTTATTTGTAATTACTTTACAAATTTCGGTTTCCATAAAAACTTTGTGGTGCTGACAATATTTATCAAGCATATCAGGAACTGAGCAAAAATTATATGGAAAAATTAAAAAGACAACACCAATGCAACGGAAAGAAGAATTTAATTGCCTACTTTTTCTTGCATTAACTTCTGTAATTATTCCTCAAACACAGAACAAATCTTTACTTACACTTCACATGTATCCCATTGTACTTTACAAGCTACAAGAACCTACAATATATTTTAGCATTCATCCCTTTAGTTAAGTTCAACATAACTGCCACTCGTTAGCTGCTGGGACATCTAGAAAAGCAAGAAGTGTTACTCTTTGTCATAACCCCTTAGTCAGTCTATTTTGTAGTAAATAATGAATGAACAGAATAGATAAATAAATATCAAGTGGAATTAACTTAAGTAATTCAATTTTTGAAATTCCTTGTTCCTCACTTATTTAAAAGTTTACTAATCAAATTTATAAATTACACACACACACACACATTTCTTTCTGAATAGATTTTTCATACCAACAAAAGTTTGATAGTTTATACCCAATCCTGAATCAATATCATTTTCTCGGGGCTTAGGTGCTGGATGCACTGAAGAAACACCTTGTCTCTTATCCACTGCGACAAAGGAAACAGCTTCCAACATATAATAAATATATATACATATCGGATTTCTTCTGAAATGATTAGTACAAAATACCCAGACTGGGTAGCATTCTTTGTTTCCTAACTGTAAATTCATAAACCTGTGATCTATAAACATTCTACATTGTCTACTTTCTAGGAATACTTTCCAGGATGCTGTAGTAAATTCTAGGAAATGATATAAGATTGTCACATAGATCATGCGAGCTGTTTAGTTTCACCACCATCACACAAATGAGGATATGTATGTTAGGCCAGGATGGGGGAATGGCTGTAGCTTAACAGATAAGGAAATGCTCTGCATTTCAGTTTATTGCTAAGCTAAGAAATTCTTCTTTAAACCCTTGAAAACTATTGCCTGCCTGCCAGAGTCAGCAGTGCTGAACTTTATCAGTTCCCTTTATTTTTCCTACATCAGTTCTTTGTCCTTGGTAACAAAGCACTGAACAGCAGCAAGCATCAGATTTTACAGAAACTCAAATGCTATTACTGATCTTCTCAACTGAGGAACATCAAATACAGACAGTCTTCAATATTCCCATTCAACAATCGTTTTAAAGTTACAAAATTGCTGAATGAATGGCACTTACACCCAGCCCTCAAATTTAAATCCACTGCAGTGCCCATATGTTCACATGTTCAATATTTGGTTGTTTGACAACCTGTCCCATTTACAATTGCAGGATGCACTTCAAATCCCACCCACCTGCCTATCTCTCCTCTATCTCGGCCCTTTTGGTCACCCTGCACTCCACTGTCCTATTATTCTGTGCTTTGTCCTTGGTCTTGGTCTTTAATTTTAGGATCCAGACACAACCAAATATTTGCAATATATTGGAGGGGAAACCCATTTCACTCCCATAAATTAACAAGTTCCCATTTTACATGAAGGTGGACTCTGGTTCACCAGTTGAGGCTATTTACCCCCTTCCTATATATAAGCCTATTCCCTATTTCTTACAGGTAAACCCTGAATGCAGAAAGAAGAGCAAGAAAGAAATGCAATGCACTGTATTCCAAATTTTATAACATAACATATCCACATTTGCAGCAGCTAAGATTTTAACATATTATGCAAATAAAAAAAGAGAATGAATTTTACTTCTTCCAGGTTACTCAAGAGGGAAAGATAGTAGGTGTATTTCATGGCAGTGTACCTTTTTCACTTAAGAGAAAAGGTATGTACATGACTGTATGGAGATATAACTAAAATTTGTTAAAAGAAATGTCTCCCCCAAATGGGAGCAATTTAATTCTACACTTCCACAAACTGTACTTAACATTAAAAGAGAATAGATAAAATATACTTAATTACTCCAGGTTACACATCTAATTCCTCAATTCACTAAAGGAAACTTGGCAAGAAAGAAGGCATCATTTTGTTGCATTCGACTGGAGCATCCAAGGGAGAAGAGCTACTGAGGCAGCTAATACACAAAACATGATCAAAAGTGATTAACAACAGCTTCATATGCAAATTGCATTAATGAAGGAGTGCAAAGTCATCATGTAAATTAAATATGTCAAATCTCTTGGTGAACTTTCAATCTTGAGGAAGGGGGTGCTGAAAACACTGCTTTAATTTTTTTTTCTACATCATCAATTTTCTGAGTTTGAAAAAAAAAATCTAAGAATCTTAGTGCTATAAACAATTTTCACCTTTTCCCCCCTCCCCTTCTCTCTCCTCCTTTCCTTCAGCAGCCTGACAGTTTGGCCTGATGTGTGCAGACTGCACATGTTAATAGGCCAATCAAAAATGCAAAACAATTCGCAATTACTGCAAGGACCTAATGGTCATTAGAATTTACAACTAGGTAATGAACTAAAGTCTGCCCACACCATGCATATTCATAAAGCAATTTAGCCTTTGAAGATTAAAGAAGTGCTTAAAATTCAAATGAGCTTTAGCAAATTATCAGGAAGATTCGTCCAAAAAGCAAAAAGGGGGTTTCTTCCTATGATTTTCTCCTTCTTCTCCCCTTCTTTTAATGCAAAATCTTTCTGTCATCCAGACTGCAATACAACTTCAACAGAGGCCTCTAAGCTAAGCTAAAGGCACTGAAGAGAGAGAATAAAAACAATTCGGAAGATATTATTCAAAACCCTAAACCCTTCAGTGCCAATCATGCTTTTAAACATGGTAATTTATCAAAAGCAACATAAACAGCTTATGAGTGATATTGTGAGCTACTTTCCAAAAAAGATTAAGAAAATTTCTACCACCTCCACCTCCCACCAAGTTGTTCTCCCTTCTAGCTGCATTTTCCATGTAAATATTAACTGTGTTATAAAATTACTGTCAATGTGCACTGGCACCAATTTTAAAAACAAAGCGAGAACAAGCTTTCTTCATTAGAAAGAAAGCAAGGCAAAGTGATCTAGAAGAGACAGAAATAAAGGCATATGAGTATAATGAATGACATTTTTAAAAAAGAAACTTATTTATTTTTAGTGAAAAACATTAAAATACATTAATCATCAGCAAGAAAGGTTAATCAGTTATATGCTCTTATGATATTGAGTTCTATTACCTAAAATAAAAATGAATCCTGTCAATATTTAACAGCAGATGCTGATAGATACTTTGCAAGCTGCACAACGGAAGGCAGTTATAGTATTAGCACATATATTGCTCAACACAGATCTTGCTCTACAAGTTTCTTTAAGTTTTTTAACCACATATATAATTTCTTCTATGTTTGTTCCAAAATATTGTTTTTAATTGTTAAATTTCTGAAGCAATGCCATTTGAAATTTGTTATAATTTCGCCTAGTGTAATAATAGATTTCTCTTAAAATACAAATCTAAACCTTAAGCCTCTTAATAATGCTTCCCATACATTAAATAGGGATTGTTGGGTCTTAAAAAAAAACTTTTGATAGTACTCAGAATTTTCTACACTGAACATGAAAGATCTAGTTCAAACACTATCCCCCAAATAATTCTACTAAACAGGGGGCTGAGTCATTTTTTTAAAATATTATTATCAGTCTTCTCACTGAGTTTACATGTTTATCACTAATGTCCTCCAGTGACAGAGAGGTTAGTAATAATTCCAAAAATATTGTACTCATCAACAACTGAATCTAGATGAAAAAGCAAATTCAAATATCCGTGGCATATTTCACTACAAGAGGTCCCCCCCAAGCAGCATTTGGCTCAGGAAAGTCCAAATCTTAGCATCTTCTGAAGCAACACAAGGTATTTTTATTTCAACAGGTGTTTGAATGTAAAAATATCAATGGAAAATTATTTTAGAATTAATCCTTTACAACCATATGCTTTACTGAAGAACTTTTAATGTTGGAAGAACTCGCCTTTTCACAAATTAAACAATTAATCAATTAAATACATGTACTCAAAATAAAAGAAAAAATATAAGTGCCCTTTTGAAATACTGAAGGAATTATAAATAATTTAATAAACACATGCTAGGTTAGTTTTGTCTATTTTCATTATGTTTTAAAGTACCCATCATATTATCATCAGTTTAAACTAGTTTTAAAATAAGAAACCAAAAATATTTTCAATCAATTAAAATTACATAAATTTATTTAAATTTTGCCTTCTATTGTTTAGGCAATTAATCTTTCAATTAAATCAATTCAAAATTTAAGTCCTAAAGTATATTGGTAGTTAAATAAAACTCTTCACAAATAAATGCATGTGTATGCCTACTCTTATCCTACAAATGAGAATGAAGCAAACTTCAATTTTTTTTTCTATTTTAATCCAGGTATCTTAACTATAGGTAGTCCTTGATTTACCACCATAACTGAGCCCAGAATGATTGTCATAAATTGTTGCAGTCATACGTCAAGCCATCATGTGACTAGACCTGATTTTTTAAACATACATGGTGGAACTAAGCCAACACCACGGTTGTTAAGCAAACACTTCAATTGCTAAGTGAATTCATTTTTTCTAATTGGCTTTTTGTGGGGGGAGTACTGTAACTTCCAAAATGGATTGATGTTTTTTGAGGATCAATTGTAACTCTGAAGTGTCATTAAGCAGATGGTCATAAATCAATGGCTAAAGTCACTATGTATCAGCACAATAATTTCTTTATTATCCTCCTGCATAATAAATAGTACTAAATCAGTAAAGGGTTAAAAACACTGGTTTGCAGAAATGCCCTCTAAATTAAAATGGCAGTTTCAGAGAAGAATCACAAAATACTGCTCTAACATTAAGGTAAATGTGATATTGTACACCAAACTTAAGTTTTAAGAGCCACACGTTATGAGAAAAGTTGTTTTCCTTCAGGGTGAACTGTCATTCAGTTTATGCTAGAACCATTTAATTTATAATTCCCAGTTCTTTCCCATATAATATCAAAAAGCCCTTTCTTAAGGATTGTGAAGGAATAAACTGAAATTGGATTAAAAACAAAAGTAAGACACTTACAGGGAGATGTCTGGAGAACTGAAATTTCTGAAGTTGTATCCATATCATATTTCTTTTTGGAAGGCTTCTAGAGTTTCCAGGATATCTCAAATCTTAGAGGCATGTATCTCCCTGACAGAGAACATCCATCGTGATTCTATGTACATAGTAAGTTTTCTTTATCCCAAAAAAGTATAAAGAAAACTGAATACTATGATTTCAATATGGTTGTTACCTTTTTTCCATGTCTGCTACTATTTTAATAAGCTTTAATGGTTTCGTGCAATGATGGCTAATCTTTTTGTTGTTGGGTGCCAAAAATGTGAGGGCATGCATGCAATAGTGCGTCCGCATGCCAGCACCCATAATGCAAAGCATGTGCATGCACGCACAACCCCCCTCCCCACTCACCCCTACATGTGCCGCACTACTCACCTCCAAACTGAGCTTGGCATTTCCTCTGGTGGCGGGGGAGAAAAGCCTCCAGAGCCTTGGGAGGGTGAAAAACGGGCCCAAGAGGCCAACCTGAAGTTCAGAAACATTTGGCTGGTTGGCCCATTTTTCACCCTCCCCAGGCTCCAGAGACTTTCCTGAAGTCTGGGGGAGGGCGAAAACAGCCTCCCCCAGCCCTCCGGAAAGCCAAAAAGCAGCTGGCCAGCTGTGCATCTGCGCTACAGCTGACATCCTACGTGCCAGCAGATATGCCTCCACGTGCCAGTGGCACGTGTGCCATAGGTTCGCCATCATGGGTTTAGTGTGTTATTTTTGGGGAGGTCTAAGGGAGAAAGACAGGGGGAAAATCCTACCCTAACCTCTATAAAAATTATTAATAAGATTTTACTAGAGAATACCTAAATACCTCAGGCAAATCTTGACATGACACCATTTACACATGTATTGTATGAATTATGTTTAAATTTCAAAATTAAATCGCAAACATCAATAAAATGTTTTACTGTATAACCCCCTCCCTGCCAATATGAATGTGTGATAGACAACTCACTCATGTTAACCCTGATTAAAATAAAGCTAAAGACATTTTGAATGCTCACCTTTAGATACTGAGGTAAATATTTCAAGAATATTTTTCCCAGCCACCACTTGGCTACCACTGAAAATAATATGAAATGCTAATCCATAACTTCATTCCTTGATCATCATGAGAAATTTAAAAGCAGTTTCCACAAACAAATTAGTTTTGATACAGTAATCTTTTTATCTCTATTGTACAAATAAGCATGTTTGTGCTAACTTGTTATGCCATCCATTATATGGAGAACAATGTAGATTTTTTTTATTACTATAATTTTTGGTCCCTGCTATCAGTCATAGAAGCCTCAAGATCAGAAGAAATTTATCCCTTAGAAGCTCCTCAAATGTTGAAGTTAAAAAGGACAGCACATTCTAGAGTCTATTTATCAAAACTCAATGTTTTCCTTATTACTTCCTTTCCCAGTATTATACAAAACTTACCACTAAATAAACAGTACACATTTTATTACAGGACAATTATTTCTCAGTTAAAAGTCAAGAACCTATAATTCTTAACTTCTAAAGCCACTTTTTGTTTACATAGGGGGAAAATGACCTGTTTTATGGAGCGTGTTTAGAGCAGAACCAACAGCAAACAACTGTGTTCAGTCAGAAATACAATTTACATTATCATAACCTAATAGCCAAATTGCAAAATGCCTCTTTGCCTCTTTCTCCATTTTTTTTAATTTCCCCCAGTCTTATGATCCTATTTATATTTCATCTTTCCCTATACATTCTGGAAATCCTCAACACCAACTGAAATTAAGCCTCTAAATATTTAAGTGTTGGATATTTTTCACATTATTCACATTACAATTTGTTCGCTATGAAAATGGAGGCTTAGTTTATATTTAAAAAGGTTACTGAAAGTCTCAATATAATTATTTAGTGAGGAAACAGTATAGCTAAAAATTCTTCTTAACAAAGACATCACATTTGATCCAATGTGACCAATTTTAATTTTGTTGTCCTGGGTGAAGAAGGAACAGAATTACACAGAACTTTTGAAAGGCAGCATATAATTAAAATAAATAAATTTAATGGCCTTCACTGAAATGCCTTGTAAGAATATGAGCCTAAATTGACTATACATATTCTGCGACAAAGGATATGATACAACTGCAAATATATTTTAAAAATAAGCTATTTGGCTTTTCAGAAGCATGCAGAGTAGTTCATACTGCAGAGAATGTGTGTGCCCAGGATACATAAATGATTGGGGACAAAAGCTAAATTTAATTTAATTCAAAGTTAAATTTAATTAAAATTGAGCAATTAAATAGAATTAGTATGACTTATCGTGTGTTCAACAATCTTCTTCAACTGCATTAAAAATTACACTTCAGCAAAACTTTGGAAAGGGCTCTATCATGCTGCATTCAGAGCTTTTAGGAATAGTGTGGGATGCTTGATGTTTGTATTATAGTTTCTATACTTCTACTATAAATAGCATCTTCACGTTGATTGTATGATTGTTATAAACATGTTTTTAAAGAACCTTTTTTTCTGCTCTGATATTACACACACACATGCGCACACACCTGTATATGTATTAAAGGTAGACTGATTTCTATAGTTTATGTTAGAATTTTTATGAATATAAATTATATACAGTACATTTAAAATCTGGTATAATCAACAAAATTACCATGTGTAACTGATCCAAAATGTGTAAAAAAAAGTATTTGGCATCCATTTTTTCTTAAACTATCTTACATGCTACATATTTTATTCAGCATTTTTTTCTTCATTCAACTGTGTCCAATTCTCAAAGACAAGTTCCTGCAAGGTTTTTCAGAAGTAGTTTGCCATTGCCTCCTTCAATGGGCTGAGACAAAGTGGCTAACTCCATTTCTACCTTAGTCAGAACTAGAATTCACAGTCTTACAGTTTTTAGTCTGATATCCTAACCTCTACACCAAACTGGCCCTTAAAACATAATTTACAGTTTTGTGTATGAATATCAGTAAGTTGTCATTTGACATTTGAAATTTAGAAAGGCATTTTTCACTTACCTATTTTTACCTCATGAAGAATGAGTTTAAATAACAACCTATTAAACACTATATATACCCTCTCCTAGGGTGAGCCAAAAGACAGAAAAAGGGAAGCAGTATGCTCCCTCCCGTATTTGGGCATACCAGGAGTTGTGACACAATACATATACATACATACATACATACATACATACATACATACATACATACATACGTGTGTGTGTGTGTGTGTGTTTTCGTAGATTTTCACGGGTGTAGGTATGCTGGTCTTGTTGTATTCGGGTCTTTTCCCATGTAAAATTGAGATTGTCTTGGCAACCTTTTGGCGAGGTCTCACTTGCCATCTTCAGGCTGGATTTGGGGCTTAAAGCTTTAAAAACTGAGTAAAATGTTTTTGTGAAGAAACATCAAGTGACAGGCAGCTTCTCTTAAGAGCAATTTAATTTCTTACCTGGCATAAAGCCCCTAATATACCAAGTTAGGAAACAAAACTTCTTTGTTTCTTATGGACCAAATTTATGAGACTAGTCTTTTGAATTGATACATAATACATCAAATATACTAATAAGATCTGCTAACAAATACTAACAAATTATGTTCTTTTATTTCATATTAGGTATATGATATATTGTATTCTTTTATCTATTATATTGTTTTTATCTATTTTATTATAAGCCACCCAGAGTCACTTATGTGTGATGGGTGGTTTATAAGTCAAATAAATAAATGTCAAACAGTATTTAAGATATCCTTCTTCTGAGAATTTCAACTAAATATCCTTGATCTACATTCTTTGCATTAAGTAAAAAGTAATAAAATTTAAATCTGAAAATAAAACTTCTGACTATCATACAAATTGGAATGAAGAAAAACCCAACTATGAAGTTTAAGACGCTGAGTTTGTCGATCAGAAAGGTCGGCAATTCGGTGGTTCAAATCCCTAGCACCACGTAACAAAGTGGGCTCCCGTTACTTCTTCCACCTTCTGCCAACCTAGCAGTTCAAAAGCATGTAAAAATGCAAGTAGAAAAATAGGGACCATCTTTGGTGGCATGGTAACAGCGTTACGTGAGCCTTCAGCATTTACTCATGCCGGCCACATGACCAAGGAGACATCTTCGGACAGTACTGGCTCTTCAGCTTTGAAACGGAGATGAGCACTGCCCCCTAGAATCAGGAACAACTAGCACATATGTGCGAGGCGAACCTAACTTAAACAGACAAAATTTAATACTGTTGGTAACAAGAATGCACCCTATTTGAAATTTCCAAAACTTTTTTGTATTATGCCAATTAATTGATGGCAATTTAAATTTGTGATTAAAGCTTCTATTGATTACCCATACTGATTCATCAATTAAAGCTAATTTATATTTTATCTTGTTATTTAAACTGAAAAGATGTTAGCAACTGAAAACTGAAACTCCCAGGGCAAAAAAAATATGTGGAGGAAGGGGATTCTAAAATGTATTTCTTTCAGGAAACCTATATTGCTTGGAGATTTTTATTTTCAGATATATATTTTTTTGGTTCAATATAATTTGAATTGTGGAATAAAGGATCAAGAATTTAAACAAGCTTTTAAATTGTGTGTGTGCATCTATGTTTCTTTTTAATTCCAAAGTTAAATTGTCAGTATAACCTTTTCAATAGTGGCACTAAAAAAAAGCAAGACCATATAAACAAGTGTTCATTGTTTATAACTGACCAGTTCTCCCTGGGCATCCCTTTGTCATCATCATCAACACTGAAGTATTCCAGGATGAATTCAAAGACTGCTGCCTATCTGAAGCAAAACAACATGCTGACAATGATGATCTACAAAAGCACCAGCATATTCCCATCATAATTTTATAGAAAGATTAAAATTTGATTGCTTCTTGATACAGTTTGTGATATTCTATCTTGAACGAAAAATTAAGATGTTTGATCTCTCTATCTCTCTCTCCCTCCGTGTGTGTGCTTGTGTGTGTGTATGTATATACATACATACATACATACATACATACATACATACATACATATATATACATACATACATGCATATTCCAAATTTCAACAACACTGATTCATTCAGCCTACAAAAGCACATTTGCTTAAATCAGTAAACTGTACACGTAAAACTTCCAAAAGAATTGCATCAGATTACCTAGGGGAGCTAACAGACATCTTATGCACAATCAAGAAAGTACAAAATCAACACCTAATTGATACCTCATTTATTTCCACTTTTAAAAAGTGTTTCTAGCTACTCAAAGATAGGGGAGCCATTCTTTTTCATCCCACTGTTCATGCATTTCATTCAGTTTAATTTAACTATTTGACAGGTGTTTCCATGCATTATTTTTAAAGGGGGGAGACAATCTTGTTGATTCCCAAGTAAAAGACATGTTTAGAGCTTTACTATACACAAACAAAAACAGGGAAATGGACCAACAATTACTTCTGATTATAAAGGGGGAGGTTTTTGTTTGGCTAGGAAGAAAATAGACCACAAAGGTAGCAATGATAGTGTCCCTATTGTTTCATTCAATCAGATATAGAATTGTTGTCTTTAAAAATTAATGTATGGCAATTCTTAGGTAAAACTTATTTCAAACAAGTATCTGAAAGTATTTCTTATCCTATTTTTATGGAAATGTCTACAACAATTCTTTAAATGGCTAATGGGGAGTTAGAGAAAAGCCTTAATTCTATAAAAATTAAAAATGTGGATCAGATTCATTTTATTCTGGAAAATCTAGCATGCTGAAAATATTGCTATTGTTTTCATTCTCTCTAGGCGATATCAATCTTCTACAATTCCCAAAATAGCTTCCATATTAATCTGCTGTATGTAGCTTTATTATTGTATGATGGTTAAGGGAAATTAATATTCTTTAGATTGCATTTGATAAAACATGGGCCCATTTGAGCTCAAACCCAAAATCTATTCTGCAGCACTCTAATTGTGAGGACAAATGAGGAGCATATAATCCCCATAGGAATTAGAACTAAACCTCCCTACCACATTAATAGACATATATATATATAGGCATGCATATCTCAGTTCCTTTCCTCAACAGCCTGACTCAACATCACCTTGGAATGAGGAATGTAAAGAAAAGCTACCGCAAAGAATTCCTTGAAATAATTTTTTTTAATGCAGTAGGAGCAAAGAAAACCATCATTTTGCAAACTCCAGCATTGCTCATTATAAGCATGGTGAAATGGTTGGGAGGTTATGACAGAGGATATTCCTAATCAACTGCCATGCATACAAAAGGAAAGGGTTTATATCTCTTATTCCCATCATCCCACTTGCAACATTTTGCAAATGTTGCAAAAATATTTTTGTCTAATTTAAAACTTTCCATGGAGAAAGAATTATTTTGCTACACATTCTATCATACATCTGTATCTAGTAAGACTGCCCAGTGCTTCAGACTAGAAGCAAAATGGTGTTTCAGAACATTCAGGAGCTGAAAAATACCCCCTTTGCAAGTACTTAAAGCAAGTACACCTTTTCCCAGGATCATTCAGCTGCATTCTACAGCGGTTACACTCTAACCAACTCCTATATAAGGCTGGAGGTCTGAAAGGGGAGGCATAAGTTAGCAACCAAAAAAGCTTCCTCCTAGTCCAAAAACCTCCCTCTCACATACTGCAAGTATTAAAGAACAAAACGAGAAACCAAAAGGCTGTTAATTCTTGTCCTGCCTTAGGCAAGAAAGATAGCTAGGTGACTATGGACCAGTCACATCATTTCAACCCAACCCACTCACAGGGTTGTCATTGTGGAGAAAATTGGAAGAGGAAGGAGCATTTGATGTCTTGAGTTATTTATGAAAATAATAAAGGCAGAGAAAATAAAATAAATAAAATTATGCACGCTTTATATGTTCATGCAAATTTAATATGACAAATGAAAAGCTTCAATGCCAATTTAGTTATGGTTAAAACACAAGTTTCTATATGTAGATCCCATCACTCTAGTTCAGGAAAAGGAAACTTTACAGGAAGTAGCTAAAGCTTGTTTTAATTAAATTTAGGATTAAATGATTACATTTTTTAAAATGTTTTTATTTTTAAACATATTTTATTATCTCTTGTAGCTATTATTTTATACCTCAAAAAAACTATATCATGTGAGAAGTAGACAAGAACTTCCTTCCATCTGTTATCCCAGAAGGAAAAAATTGCATCTATTTCTTTTTACATTGATCAGTTGAAATATTCTGCAGTGAAAATTATCTAATAGGATGCTAAGATGTTATTAAATATAGTTTACTGGAGGACAGATTTATGATGGGGCATAAAGTAATGCAGTAGAAATCCTTAGACAAAAGGAAACAAAGGAGTACATGATACATAAGTGAAAAAGGGACAAGTAAAAGTGTAGAGGTGTTCTCATTTAAGGCAATCACAATAACCAAGGCTGTGTCCTAATGCCTTACAATCAATCTGCTGAAATTAACTGGATTTCAGTTAGATAACTGCTACTGATAGCACATGCCGACAACCTGATACTGATAATCATTGACTTACAGCCATTTGTTTAATGACAGTTCAGAGTTACGATGGTGCTGAACCAAGTGACGTACATCCAGTCCTCACAATTACAACAGCAACAGGGTCCTCACAGTCAGGTGATGAATATTCAAATGCTTGACAACCAACATATTATATTTATAATGGATGCAGCATCCCAGAGTCACATGACCATTATTTGTAACCTTCTCAACCAGCTTCCAACAAACTAAGACAATGGTGAGAGAAGGATTCACTTATTTACTTAAATAAATAAATAATAATATTTATTAATTTATTTATTAATTTATTAATATTAAATAAAAATAAGTTATTTGCTTCACCACTGCAGCAATGTGGTCATAAAATTGAGCACAGCACACTTACCATTTGCAATGGAAGTTCTGATTTAAACTAAGATCCAAATCAATATGTATCTTACTCCTTAGTCTATTTACTGCCCTCAGACACAGAAAACAATACTCCATCATCAGTAATGTGATGGAAAGAAATGGCCAGTTCAGTTTGTTCACAGAAGGTATGAATTCATAGTGTGACCATTTTTAGGCTTCAAGTGAGGTACAAACCTATCCCTTAAAATCATTTACAAAACACAGGGGAATCAGTTCACACCTTATTTTGACACCAAATAAATCACATTATATCTTAGCACAGTGTATGAACCCCTGTCTGACTGCCTGAGGCTGCATGCTTTGGACCAAACGAAACAAAGTCATTCAATTATTATGGAAGAAAAACAAGAATTATTGGTTTGTATTTTTTTTAACATACATGTTTAGACAGCCAATTTGGTGCTATGGTTAAGGCATCAGGCTAGAAACTGGTAGGTCCCGAATTCTAGTCCTGCTTTATGGACAAACCAAAGCAGGTGATCTTGGATTAGTCATTTTCTCTCAGCCCTAAGAAGGAGTGAATGGTAAACCACTTCTGAAAAACCTTGCCAAGAAAACTGCAGACACTTGCCCAGGCAGTCTCCAAGAATCAGACATGATTGAATGGAAAGAATAAAAAAAATATATTTACAGGGAGGGAGAGGTTTCCACCAACAAAATATACAATCCTGTTGCTTCAAGATGCAAAAGGACAGATATTCCCAACACATCATTTACAATATTCATGTATTTCTATATCAACTTATAAAACATATAGGGTATCCACATTTTCTAAAAATTAGAGCTTTTTAGATTAGTCCAAGACTAATAAACAAATATGCTATTCAAATATTCATCACTTCAGAATTTATTTTCTAGGTCATATCCTTAAGGATTAGAAATTCACATATCCTTTTTAAGAAAAAATAATAATTAATATGATACCCAAGATGTTGAGAGCATGAAACTAGAAAATATAAGATCTTGGGATTCCAGCACATATAACTTGGTTATACTATGTTTAATGTGTAACCATAGTCAAATTACAGAATATACAAATTAAAAATGGTAACTGATTTTTTAAAATAAAAGTAGCTAAGCACAAGATAAATTTAAAATTGGATCAAGTTAGTTGCTGAATGGTTCAGCAATTATTGCCTTCCATCTAGATAGAAAATGGGTGGGGGGGCGAGGACAATAAATTATGCTTTAAAAAGATTCGATAAAGTAAATAAAAATGGCGGAACTCACGTTCTCTGAGTTCAAATTCCAATGGTACAGTAACATGACCAAAGCAAATCATCCTATATTGTGCACAATACAATAAATCAGTCAGATTTAAGACTCTTGTAAAGCATTTTGATACATTCATTTAAAAAAAATAGATTAAATCTAATTTTTTCAAGAGTATATTCAAGAATTTAATTTTCAGTGAGATGCATAAATATTTGGAATATATTTCTATATATAGATACACCTCTCAGGAAAGTATTATGGAGTATTATGTAAGAATAATTGCATTTCTTCTCCTAGTGTAATATATGAAATGTAGCATAGTAAAAGTTCCATTAGTGAACAATACACGTCTTGAAGCAATTATTACTGGGGAAAAAACATACAAAATAACCATTATGCTTTTTGTTTAAAAACAAAACAGCACTGTAATCAGCATTACAGAGAATGAGTTTTACTATCCCTGCACTGTACATAATTATATGAGGCTTTGAATTTTATCCAAAGAAGTTTACATATTTTAAGTGAGAAATGCATATATATTTCATGTAAACTGTTTTCTGTTACATCACTGTGGTTCTCATTTGTGTTTGAGAAACAGACAAAGAGAATTTTGCTTTATTATTAGAGAGCTGAAATCTGTTCAAAAATATTAGGGAGACCTCCAGGAAAGAATGGTTCACTTCCTCCTACTTTTAATCTGAAATATTTTATCTTTTGGCACTTTACTCCTCCCTAAATGTCTGTTAACACTCTCACTCTCACTCTCTCTCACTCTCACTCACTCTCTCTCTCCTTCTCCCTCTCCCTCTCTCCCTCCCCCTCTCTCTCTCCTTAATCAATCTCCTTATTGTCTAAGCAAGTCCAGGCCAAAGACTGGTGTTTATTAAATTATTTCCTTTGCAGTATATTCTTGCTCCTTTCTTGCTATTCAAGTCAATTCTGTGCATTCAGGGGGACTTCCGTTCATTGGGAGAACCTCAATCAAGCATCACATGCTGCCAACGAAAAAGGAAAAAAAAATGTGTAAGGTGGAAAAATCTCTATACCCCAAATAATATAAAAGCTGGAAGCAAAGTAGTAGGTTAGTTCAAGGGACTCCAGCTTGTATGAAACCTCCTTTGGGGGATAACAACAAAATGCTTCTGAATAAAAGACTGGGATATTTGAAGTAAAAACTGACTTTTTTATCATAAGTTTGAGGAAAACAGAAAAAAAATGGAACAATCACTAACTGCAGGCAAATTCAGATTCAGAGATCTTTCTCCAAATTAGTAACTTCAGAAAAGAAATGTCATTAAATGCATACTCAGCAAGTTATGCCATGCACTTATTCAGAATACTTTCTGAAAGTATTGTATTGCATTGGTAAACTGCCAGGACAATGGCAAGGAGAAAGTACATTTTAAAATGTTTCAATATATAAGTCAGAATAAAACAGAACACTGTGATTGCCTCAGCCATCGTAGTATCATTCTTTGCCTGTCAAAAATACATTTCTATCCAAGCAAACCTCTGGATTTAATTAAGCTTTCAAAGTCTTCTAACAACTATGCAGCAATGAAAGGAAAAGCACTTCTCTAGCTCAACTGTACAATTTTGTGATGGTTCCCTTTACAATTTGTGTTGGAAAGAGTTACTCAGATGTTGTGCATTGACCAAATAAAAGAAACTTGACAATTTAGTATTTCCCAATTCTTATTTATAAGCACAATTCACACGAGAAGGCAGGACTCCAACTCAAATTTTTGGACGAATAACTATTTTGAAATGCAATGTTATATTTTTTTGAGAAAACATGAGAATAAATCCAATTTAACTCAGTGGGAATTTACAGTATACAGTATTACACAAACTGTAGCTATCTTCATTGACTCTTCTAATTAAGAAAAATGGATTTCATCTACTTCTCATGTCCCATTTCCCCAGCAAAATGCAACAATTAAATTATATTTTTTTGAATTTTCAATAGGATACAATTACAAACTAAAATCTACAAAGCACAAAATTAAAAGAACAATTGGTCTACTGCACTTATTCCATCTATTAGAGATGTAGGCAAGTAAAGCAACTAGCTTATAAATCTTCTACATATTTAAATTCTAAAATGAAATTAATTGCATTATAAGAAATATATACTATCATTTGAGTTCCCATTAACACAGCTTACAGCTTATATGTGTACACATGCACATGCAATACCTATATAATGCATTATAAATCACAATGCTTAACAAACATTAAAATTACATTTCCTTACAACCACAACAAAATGTATAAAAACAAGTTGATATCTGCCTAATAAAAAGAAGCAATACTAAAAATTATAATATCACATTCACTAGTAATAACTTAATTATCTACTTTTCAGGTTAACAAAAGCTAATATTCCTTTATCATTAAACTGTTGCTAAATCACTGGCAAAAGATACCATATAGGACAAATATGCACAATCCTGAAGAATGCTTTCATTTTCTATTAATTTTGTTTTATTACAGCAATTGACCTCTAAAATTACTATATTGCTTTAGAGAGTGTAGAAAAGTTAGTCTACACTGTTACATTATTAACAATGCACATGCACTATTGGGGGGGATGTATTTTTTTAATATAGATTGCTAAAATTTCATATCAATATTCGTTTTGAATTTCCTTATTATAAATCAAGATGAGAAAGTGAAACCAAGAGTTAAAGATCATCTGATAGTATGATGCAATAACTTGTATCTTCTATATCAAAGCAATGAACCCTGAATATTATTTATCCTAGGAAGATAGCCTTTTATTGCAACACATTTGATTATTGACTAGAAAAGGGCTCAATGACTTTCCATATTTAATATATAACAGGACAACAATCAAAGATTGTTCCTGTTACAGTCTTAACAGAACTCATTATTTTGTTGTTATGAAGCATTTTTTCCAATGGCATTTATTATGATAAATTATATTTTTCTTCCACAGGTTTTTCAAATATTAGTTTATACCACTCATTACTATATGCATCCATCATTCAGAATGTCATACTCAGTTGTTCTATTTTCAAGAATTATAAGATGTTGTTAAAGTTAACAAGCCTTAAAAAAAAAACCCAACTACTTTGATTCATCAGTCCCTAATTCCAGAAGTACTTTTACCCAAAAGAAAGAATTACAAAGAATCAATTTTTGTTACTCCAATTTTACTGAAACATTAGTTTGATAGTATGGTACATTTTATCCTGAATTTATGTAAACTGCCAAAACAGGGACAAACAAAATGAAAAAAAGTAATGGAAAGAATTATTTTATACAATGAAAGAATTTTATACCATTGCAGATATCCATAGTTTATATAATAATCTTTTTTATACATCTGAAAAGATGCTGTCTAACATGGAAGTCACCCTAAACTGGCTCTCTTCTGAAAGAATGTAGAAAATGTAGTGAACCTAACACTAAACGTTTGTATATATCAGTAATGAATGTATCATTCCAGGACATTGCACATCAGTTCCAATGATATCCAGAACTCATGCACATGCATAGAAATGTAAGAATCTTGGATCAAAACCAAGATTCATCTACTTCATCTTCCTGCTCCCAGCAGTGTCGCACCAAATGCTACAGGGAAGCGTACTAAAATATAAAAGCTGTACTTCTCTACTATAGACTGCTACGCACCAACTAATAATTAGTGATATAGTGATCAAATGTGCTAAACATGCTCAACTGACTAGAGTCCCTCACTGTGTTGAAATGAAAATCGAATTGCTTTTGAATTTTAGATTATAAAAATCAATTCATACTGGCAATCATTAGAACTCTACAAATTTGTCTTACTTCCCTCTGAAAGTGATTGAAGTCAGTTGTCATCACATCTTTCAGGAGCAATAATAACCCACTTCAATAGCATTCCTTAATACACGTGCTCCCTGGGCGGTGCTAAATGAGTGACAATCACCTGATGCAGCCATACTGCTCTTTTGGGCTTCACAGTCATGACAAACAGAAGTGGATAAAATCAAATAGACCTTTGGCTACAAGTAAATTATATAAATTAAATAAGGGAAAACTTTCTTTTGCTTTTGCACTACTCCTATGAGTCAATACAAAGAAAAATATCAATGAGTGACTATAAAATCTATTACAATCTTTTTCACATTAATTAATCATTCTGGTCCTAAATTAAAAATGGTAACCGTCCCATTCATTTCAACATAAGGGACAGAGAAGCAGCATGTAGAAATAACAAACAAGGTAAGCAAAAAAGAGCACCCCAATCTCCCACATTCAAAATGAAACCATCAGGCTATTGTTTACAAAGCAAACCAGAGAAATCAGTGCAGCCAGTGGATTAACAGGTTTGGGAGATCAGTATTCCATGTTTATAAGAACCAAAGACCTGTGAAATGTTATCTCACTTGTCTAACTGAAAATGAACATTCTGAGTGCCTGTTTCACCTGTCAATTCACAGGGGAAAAAATGGTGTGGCAACATCTACCACAGTATGAGCAAACCTAGTGTATCCTTAAAATTCTTCTTCCAGGCTCACTCCATAAATATCTCACAAATCCTTAGAAGAGACCTGGAGGGCAAATGTGGGAGAACGTATGCAGGAAAAGAAAATATTTTTTCCCAATAGAATCCATTTCCTTAGTGTATAGAAGTGATAGATTTATCTCACGAATTATCTTCCATGAAGTCCTAAGGAATAAGTAACAGTAACTTCCTTTAAAACATCAACTTAGCATGAAGTTTTTGAAACCCTTGTACAATGCACCTCTAACCAAAATGAAGTCAAAGTATCTGTATTATATTTGTTCACTTTCATAATTTGTTTCCATCCATTACCCACCCCTCTCAACTGTCCCATTTTCAAATTTTAGTTTACATTTTTCTCAAGACAGAAATAAACTCTTTTAACATTGTTGATTCTACACAAATTCTAAATAGGAATTCCTTCTCGACCTCACCTGAAAAAAATGGGTTCCTCATTGAAGCAACAGTCTGTCTACTTGACAAATTAAATATAAAGACATTTCCATTTTATTAAGTGTGCAAGGTAATGTATTCACTAATTTAAAAAATCCAATTCCATAGCAAAAACACTGTGTTTCTCTTTTTCATTCCTGATTACAGTACAACACCAAAGTAAGAATCACTTCAAAAATAAATTTGTATAAATGATAGATTAGCTAAAATTCAGTTGATTCACTTTTTATTTAAATTCATTAACCTTGAACAGTACTAAATTTAGCAGTTTCATTATACTTTCAAGTCCGATTAAAAAATTTCATCATCAATGGTCAATTCTATGAACACTCTTAAAAGCTATTTACACCTATTTTGTTAGAGAATAAGGCATAATTTAAAAGGCTTTAAATACACACAAGACCCAACTCTTTTTCTACTAAAATATGAGAAAAAGAATTTCTTTTTTGACATTTCAATATGATCTTATGAATAGCTAGCAGAATATAACTTCCTGTTTCCCGACTTTATGCCTTCCAATGCTTTAAACATAAGCCCACCAGTATGTTACCTAGGAATTTGGTGCTGTAAATATTCTTGCTGATAGCAGAATGAAAATAGCCCTGAACGGAGGAAGGGGTTAATGGTGGCAAGGTATTCCAAATAGATATTGTTTTCATTGCATTAGGATCAATCTCCATGGCTTCCAAGCAAATTTGTCACATGTAACTGCATTTATACTGAAGCATTAGACATAAATATAAGCTCTTTTTAAAGATCAAAATAGATAGATAGAACAAGTTTCTTACAATAAATGGCAATTGAATGAACTTCAAAACTATATTCATTTAACTGTGACAAATATCTCTCCCCAAATTTTAGTCCAGGTGAATGCCAGACTTAGGACAAGAAAACTTCAGCTCAGACATCTTCTCAGCAATGAACTCACTTCATGATTTTGACACATCTCTATGGCCTAGCCTCAATCTTACGTCAATCCCCAAGCAACACAGTGCATTCAGTTTCTCTTGAAAGCAATACATTAACCACACAAACCACAGTTTGCCAAACTTTGGTAGGATGATAATCCAATATGCTTTTTGTATACTGATCGACTTGTGCCAGTAATACAAAAGAGTCTGAGTTTGGCAAAGCAGCAGCAATGCGCTGGGGAAAAAAGCTATTATTTCCCTTCTCAGAGTTTTGCTCCATCTTCGATTAAGCAACCTATCTAATATCTACAGAACGGGCCTTTTAGCTCATCCTCCCCCTTAATTCTTGCTTGACAGATGCTGTGTTTAGTCTTTGAAATAGATATGTTTAATATGTAAATAGTGCATTATGTCACAGAAGGGATGTTCCATATTTGGCGATTTAACATGCCTGCAGTACACAGAAGATCAGAAAAACCTTTCTTGAAAGCTCTGACTAAACGAACATCCTCCTTCATGTTCAGAATGTGAGCAGCACATGACAGTTACAATAGCTTAAGATACACGCTATAAGTAAGATAGCTGTGTTCCAGCCCCTCCCCCCACCATCACTTATACATACACTTCCAATCACATGTCCAGGTAACTTATATTTGCTATTATTTTAATATGTATAAATTACTCTTTAATTTATCTAAATGGCTGAGAGGAACAAAGAATGTGTAATAATAATTTTGGATCAATGGCAATGTTGTTTCTGCACTGTAACTCTAAAAGGAGTTCTGCAAGAAACTTGCTATAATTTCTAACACAGATACTGCTCAAGCTCAGAGAATGGAAGCTGGCCAATACTCTATACATAGGCATATAATGCCATGCTTGTATAAAAAGCTGTCTAAAATTCTGGAGGTAAAAAGTATTTTTTTAATAACAAGTAACACAGATATATAAAAGGAATTAAAAAGATTTAAAATTGCTGATAACTTGATAAGGGTGCAGCACTGGCATACCTACTAGGATAACAAATTTTAAAATTATAGATATATAAAAGAAATTTCCACTTTTTATATGATAAAGATGTGTGTTTCCAAGCAATTTAGTATCAAAACAATTCCTTATCCAAATTGAAAATTCTAATAAACTGCATAAAAAGGCAGTATTACCATCGTTATTCTCATCTTCCCTATTACCTATCTATCTCCCTACCTTCTTATGACTATAACTTTGTTGCTTATCACTACTGTTGTATGTACATTGAGAGCTTACACATCGGGAAAAAAATCCTTATGTGTCTAATCACACTTGCCAATGAAGAATTCTATTCTGTTCTGTTCTATTCTATTCTAGATTAAAATGCTAGATATTTTGAGCTCAACAATCAAATTTAGAGCTTTTGCTTTATTTTTACCAATAAAATGACTTAATTTACAAGAAGATTTATGAAGCGCATGTATTTGCAAATACAGTAGGTAACTTCCACCAGCAAAATTAAAATCTACCACAAAATCTACTGACACAAACCATGTCTGTATTAAAGAGTCATCTGGCTAAACCTGAATTATAAAACTGCACAAAATACAAAATTGCCAAAGCAAGTATTTTAAAAAAGAAGTCAAATTTGATTTGTTCCAATTATATCAAGGCTACTACCTACCTACCGATCATCTTTCTTTCTGTGTATAAATACATATATATTTAATTTAATTATTTCATTTTGAAAGAGGCAAAATAAATATTCATCACTTCCATCAGCTGACAAGTAAAAGCTAGTTTTATTCAGCTGCAGATCCAACAACACTGACAGGACCATGCCGACTGAGGTAGCTTGTGAATTGCCTTGTTGAGATCATTTGGGGGAGGAAGGATTAAACACAAGGCAGCATGTGACTTACATACAGTGTCTCATAATGCCACAGCATCCCCGAGGCTATTAAAACAATAGCGCAAGTGATACTTTATGCTAACCATTCTGGCCTTTCCTTACCCTCATTCGATCTATGTCAATTTTGGTAGCACACAAGAAAACCAAAAGAAAGCAGTTTTGTTTGCCATCTGGATTATGACACCAAACACAATTCTTTATAGTCTAGCAGTATTAGCAGACCTCTCCACATCTGCATTAACTTCAAACATCCTTTCACTTCCTTTATAAAAAACATACACACATGCAGGCAGTATGCGGCCCAACCGTTTGTTTTTTCTTGCTGATGTTGCTTATGACATCCATTTTTTAATTTTATATTATTTTTAATTACAAGTTGAGGTTTTTGCCATTGTCCAAAAAGTGAATCTGCCTTGGACATTCATATAGGTGACATGGGGCAGCAGAAAGCCATAGAAGAAAATCAAGACATATCTGTCAAAAGCACATCAGAGATAACAGACAGTATTTTGGGGGGGGGGATTTAGCATTTAGCTGAAAAGGCAAGATTGCAGAGAGCAACCTCCTTCCCTGTCAAGCCAACCTTTAGAAATTTCTAACATACTCTTAAACTTTTTATGTAAGCAAACCTATACACCTTGGAAAGTGCCCTCTCTACTCTGGCCTGGGCAGTGAAAATGGCGTCTGAAAGTCAAGATCAGCCATGTCGCTTCACCAAGGGGCTGCCTTTAATTACAGTCCATGCAATGACAGACAAAATGGAATAGGGGGTATTAACACCTCTTCCACATTTACACCACAGTCTGCAGAAAATTATGATTAAAAATAAAAATAAAAAGGCTACACAATCAATTCCATCAAGCACCAGGAATAGTAGAAGAACTCTAAACTCTGCAGCAGGCATATTGCATTTCCAGGAGGCTTTGGTGCCCTTCAATGACCTATATACAAAGACTTGTATAAGAATTGGGGAAGGAAAAGCTACCCAGATTTGGGTTTTGTCTCCATTTAACACATTGGTTCAATCAACTTTGAAATTTGAGAAAAAGGATTCTTCTAAGAAGTAAAGCTTGTTTTTGTCTGACTTAAAGGCATTGTAGGGTGACACTTTCCCGGGTCCTTTCTATCCAAAGAACCAGAATAAGAACTAAGCAAGAGTAACAGGCAGACATAGATGCTTTACACTTCATAAGGAACTTGCTGTTATGATTGTGGTGAGATTGTACCTGTTACCTGCAATAAATCTATGAAAGCTAAAGTGCACAGACATACACTAGGAACATATGACAGAAAACAAGAGCCAAACAAATCTACACTCATGAACATTCACTGCAAAGATAGGGATATCCACCTATCCATAATATTTTATTTGTTTCTTAATACCATAAACCTATGGCCTATGTTAAAACATAATGGTAAAGTATGATATGGAATTAAATTTGCTGTGATGCCATTTTTGCAAGGTAATTATAAAGGGAGTAAAGATGGGTGGGGGAACCTAGTTCTCTTCTGCATCCTCTTCTTTGGGTGAGCACAATTTGGTAACACAGTGTCAAAAAAATGTGTAGAACATGAAAGATGTGAAAGAGGGCAGCTAGAAAATTATTCTATGATATGCCATGAGTTTTACGCTTCTATAAATAACTAATAACGCTGGAGATATGCATACTTACTATAAATAGAAATAATGAAATTTAAATTCATGAATTTGTAAAATGAAATGTCAGAAAACATTTTTTTACAAAACAACACAATTTCAATGTGCAGCCTGTAAGCATGCCATTCCTGCCTCCCCTCCCCCCACCACTTTGATTTACCTGCTATATGTTCCTGCTTGGGGCAAATTCCTCTAGATGACGTTGACAAACAATCGTCATCCTCAGGTGTGACCTGGATGCCAACCTCCACAGGATTGGAAGTTTTTCGCAGCTCGCTTGGCAAGGGCGAAGGGGGCTTATCCACAGCCTTCTCTAGGCAAAGAATGCCATTGCATTGTTTCCGTTTGTGCTCAATAAAAATAAGAATATCCCCCAAAGGGAAGTTCATCTGACACTGGCCACAGGTAAGGAGGTCGTGGTCGCCTTCTGGAGCTCCCAAAGTACCATGATCTGGTTCGTCATCTGTAAGAATGGCTTCAATAGGTTCAGCTGCAAATAAGGAAACAAAGGAAATCAGAAATTCAAATACAGATTAAGAAATAAAAAGAATTGGGGATGGAAAGTATGTTTGCAGAGTACACCCAAAGATTAAAAAAAAAACCAAATATTGAGTAGCAGTAACTAACACACTTCGAATCTAGCATTGTGCTGGGGTGCCTGAACAAAAAAAAAAAGTGGGGGGAAGGGAGTATCCACAGAAGTATTTTACTTCAAGAGACTTAAAACAAAATGCATTACACATCCCAATTTTTACATGATTATGTTTTATTATAGTATTAGTTTTAATAGAAAAAATTAAGTCACTCCTACCTAAACCTAAGGAGTTTCTCCTTTATAGCATGTTGTCATGCTATAAGAAAACAAATTTATCAGTGATGCCAAGCGATAGTATCTGAAGGAAATCAGCTATAATGCTAATAACTGAGGTGAGAACGTTCTTTCATAGCTCAATGAACAAGAGAGAAATCTGCTATTTACAAATGAGGAAATTAAAATACAAATGTCTCAGAAGTCTTACCTTTACTCACCTCCTCCAAAAGTAAACCTCAGAACTATCTATCTATAAAACCCATGGATTTCTCTTTTCTTTTCACAAAATAATATTTATTTTCTCCCTGTCAGTGTCGTATGCTGGAATGAATATGCTACTTTAGGGTTCACTTATGCATACAAGTGTTTGGACATGCATACAAAAATATAAGCAAGCATAATCATACAATTACAAAAAAGATTGCTTGTGTCCATCCGCCAGTTGGCACCCATTACCTGAACAGCCCGTGATTTTTAAGTATGTTCCTATGTTCTGTGTCATACATATGCAGATGCACACAGAATTTCCTAGAAGTCTTCTCTAAAATGATCAAGCAAACAGAAAAACAAGATAAATCTGCAGTATTTTATTTATTTATCAAGTATTATTTTTTAAAAAAACAAGAATAACCAAGCATTTCATTTACAAAATATAAATACATATCGTCAAACTACCAGTTTAATTTCCAGTTATAATTAAGATGCTTCTGAACATCTAGGAAAATAAACCAAATTAGTCCTTTTCCCCATTTAGGGGAAATGTGTCCCATTTATTCAGAATGTATTAGTAATGAGGGCCTTCATAAGGTATAAATATTAGTATAAACATGACTGAATTTCAGCATTCATCACCAAACTCCTTTCTTTACAGCACGCTTCTTAATGTTGTCCAAGTTGATTAATTTGCTGAACAAGCTCCAGAAAGCTCCACAAAAATTCTATTTATATAGGCAGTATACTAATAGGTGTTTTAATAAGGTAGATATACAGCAATTAGCTTTTTCTCCCACTATTATTTTCTATTTAAAGTATTTGTGCAGAAAATGTTCATGATTTCAGACTTCCAGATTGAAAGAGAGGAAAAAGAAGAATTCATCTTGGGATGTAATTTCATTACAACCGTACAGTACTTTCACTTATAAACAAGCATGAAATGGCATTCTTGCAAAATATCAAAAGCTACCAGTTAAAAAAAAGTGAAAGGACATAATACCTTAACAGTTAATCAACTTGACCTTCTTTAGTATATGACCAATTTCACATTTAATGAATTTAAAGCCATGGAGAATCAAAAAATAGATTTTAATTTGACTGAGTCATATTGGAAGAGATTTGATATTTTTTAAAAATATACTCAGATTAAATTTGTTTCCGAACTATCTATATTAGTTAAGGGGATCTCAAGAAATTCCCATATGTACAAGGGAACATAATTTTAGGATGTCATAGCTCCTTCTAAACAACAATTCTGCAAATCTCTGCTTTCACGTTATTTTTTGTCTCTCAAGTTTACTCCTAAATGTAGAGTAATAATGATTATAGAAACATGAACATTATATTTACATTAAAATATCTTCAATCCATAGGTTCCGCTTAAGCTCTCTTGACCAAAAATAATGCAGTAATACCAGTTAGTGATTAATAGTCAAGGTGGAAATTGGGACTATGGTGATTTTATGATATCTACTTTCTTCTACTATTTTTGTGTGAGCAAATATCTAGTTCTAACAAAATGGCAGGCAATAAATACAAGAAAAAATCTTTCAGCACACACTATTTTGAAAATATTTAAATACTGGAAATATTTTTCCATGCAAGCTTCAAAGCCCAATCCAAGAAGCAAAGTATTTTCTATAAAACAGGAAGTTCTAAGGAGTAATTAGTCAAACTATAAGACTAGGGCCTAAAACAATTGTGAAATCAGTAAGATGGTTTAGCAAGAAAATACAAAACATTTGTTTCCTAAGCAGTTAAAATTTATACTAAATAACAGTTGGGGGAAATGATTTCTTATAAAGTTGGCTGTAAATTGCTCTTGATTTTCACTAAATAATAGCAAATCAAGTAAAAGTAAAAAGTATTGTTGATTGCACCTTAACAATTCATTCAATTAATTTTATAAGAGGCAAGGGTCTTAAGAATAAGATATTAAAATGTACAGATATAAAACCCACACCTTTCACATCTTTATGTGTTTAATATAAATGATTGCTAATCAAGACTAATGATAAGACGATAAATGAGCAAGAGTTAGCAAGTTTATTTAAAAAACGGTTTCCTAAAATACAGAATGCAGGGCAAACGTGTACTGCTGTTATTATAAGTGTGTCTGCAATTCAAAGAGCTAATGTATTATCATCCTTGCTGTTGATTATTTGCATGGTATGCTTTGTTTCTAATTTACTGGGCACCATTTTTTGTATTTTATCTGTCTGATATTTCTGTTTAAATTAATACATCCTTAATGGAAAAAGGAGATTTTATTTTCTCTTTTAAAGGCCAACCTAAAAAGAAGGTGGTGTTTTTAATTAAAAAAAACAAAACACTAGTGCCACAGATTTTCACTTCTTTACAAAGAATAGGAGGAAAAAGAAAGAATACAGAAGCAGAAGTGCCAACGGAGGCATTTTCCAGATTATAGTAGAAAACATGTCTTTCATTTTGAAATATGAATTAGGATGGAACAAGCAATCAAACGAGTCAAAATAATCCAAAGCAATTAAAACATATATTTCTCCCTCCCTATCCAGCAAAATAGTTAAACCTAAAACAACAGCTCAGTTTCAACTTTGCATTCAAGTGGATTAGTTTAACAGAAACTGAGGGAGAGGAGGGAATGATGTTCAAAAAGAGAAGAAAGGAAAAAAGAAATTTTAATAGTGTTTAGGTGAATGAACATCTGGATGGATGTAAACTTCGGAAGGAGCACAAAACACAATTGGGGGGGGGATATAGGTTAGCCTCAGAAACCTCATCAAGTAACACTTGCAAGGGAGCCAAAATATTTGCTTGCCTTCTCAGCCAGCTGTTCTCTTAGAGATCTACTTTAAAAACAAAATAAACCAATTGATTTTCAAAAGCAACAATAAGCTTTCTAATAGGACTGAGACTGAATGAAAACAGCCCTCACCAAGCCACCCAAACAAAAGCAGATGCTCTGCAAGTCAAGCCAAAGCACCCAAAAGTCTTTGGAAAGAAATTTAATACCCTTGAATTTTTGTAGTTTTTCTTTATCAGAAAAATTAGGTTCCATCTAAGAAATACTATTTCTAAATGCTAAGAGGGGTTGCCTTTCTCAGTTTGTTTTGTGTTATGTGGATAAATAAATAATCAAATACTATGTTGTAGTGCACTTGGTCATGTAATAATTATTTTAATGCTGTTTTTCCAAACAGAACTATTGCTGCTGGGGGAGGGGGGGGTAACGACAAGATGAAAAGCAGTAACTGTAAATGTTCTATATGGGAGGGAATCTGGTAAAAGAATAATTTGAATGTTACAGTCCTTTCCCAAAGATTAACACAGGAAACAAAATTAAAAGCGAAAAAGGAGGAGCTGAATTACAGAGGAACAGTGGGAGATAAAGAACGGAGAATATCTGAATACATACACACAGCATTATACATAAATACACAGAACTCTCACCCCACCTTCCTATGCCAAATGAAAAATGTAGAAAATTAAAAATGTGTGAGCAAGAGGATCAGGTTCAAGTTCACTAAGCTTTCTTGATCTCACTCTGCCTCCTAGTGGCTAAAATTCACATTTAAATTTTAAAAAATACACAGAAACGGAAAAAGAATTGTTTTAACCCAACTCATATAAATTGCCCTCTCTGCTATAATCTCATTATCCCCCATTCTCTCATTTTGCTCCCCAAGACAAGGGAAAGAAGACATAAAAATAAACTTCTATAGAAATTCTACTTATCCCTTGTAACACACCACAAATCTCTATTTAAACAAAAACTTACACTTCTCTGTATATTTATTTTTGGGGCTAATTTTCAAGTAGTGTGTGGGTGAATGTGGAGTAGAGAGACTGGAATATAGTTACAAATCTTGTCTTTATATTGGAAAAAGGGGCATCTTTTCCTCCAAACAGCCACTTCATCTTCCCCACCCCCTACCTCTCATTTCAGATAAGAGTCAAATTAGGTTATCAGTTTGGTTGAAGGAAGGGAGGGAGAATAAATCTTGCAACGTGTTTGGAAGGTGATAGCAGCATGTTCAAAAGTGTGTCAGTTATGTTGCAATAAACATACGGTTTTGCATTTGAAATAACAAAAATAATTGTAGGAATGGGCAGAAAAACAACCTGCAAGATATTTATTTGAAAAGACAACTATAATCCATAAAATTTAGGGGCAGCGGATGTTTCATTTGTTGGCTATTTTAATTAAGCATTCGTGTTGCTAAACGATATTATTTTACATTACAATCCAAGCAGCAATTATTGGGAGAAAGGACCACTGACGGCTTAAATGCAAACTTTTGCAAAACCAAAAGAAAAACCAATCTTGAAAATTAAAGACGAAAATAGTAACACAACAGCCCAAGGAAGACCACTTATTTCTCTTTTGCAAATATAACCTATACATTTAATATCTTCCTTCTTCCATTTCCCCCCCCCTCGACTTTGCCCAACCGCCTTCAACCATCTCAAGTCCAGACCAGACTTCCCTTTTGTGTTTGCAAGCAAGCCCGGCTTTGCTTGAGCTTTTGTACACCGAATGCCTGGAAGGCTGAAAGACGAAACCCGAGACGTTGCAAGAATCCCTATTTTGTTTAAATAAAAAAGGAAATACAACCTTTACATCAAAATGCAATTACTGGGGTGGAAGTCTAATTAATTGTTTAGGAGGAGACTGATGCTCCCTTTCTTGTGATCAGAGTCAACGCAGCTGCACCTAAGCTTGTATTTATTTTTATAATATCTACAAAACCTTGCATGTGTACATGTATATATGTTGCACGAATTTCTTCTCCTTCCAATACGTTTGTTCTCCTAGCCTGTTTTTCTGGCAGCGACTCCGCAACACACGCGGCGCTTGTAAACAGTCAGACACGAGATTTTTCCCAATCAAAATCCACTTCCACTTTTTTTTTTGAAAATCTTCCAAAAAATGGTAAGAGAGAAAGGAGGGGAATTCCACACGCATGCATATCCACACACTCCGATCCTTCTTACATTTTTAGCTGTACACAAGCTAACCCAAGTTTCTGCAAAGCAAGAGTTTGGGGGCTTAACGACGGAAAGAGAAAGGAGGGGGTAAAATGAGGCTGGTAAGTGTAGGCAGTTGACGGGGGGAGGGGAGAAAAGCTAATCGTGGCGGCGCAAGAAGAGAAAAGCAGCCGATCTTCGGCCAAAAACAGACACCACGTCTGCCCCCTTCCTTGCCCTTTCCCGGTGCGGAGTTGGAGAGGAGAGAGAAAGAAAAAGGAGCGGGACATGCAGAAAAGGGTGGGGGTAGGCGATCTCTCACCGCCACTACCCCTATCTTGATAGTGGAGACAAAAGAAATGGTCCCCCCTTTCACCCCATCTAAAAAAATGAGATTTGCAAGGAATGAGCAAAGCGGATTTGAAAAAAGGGAGAGTCGTCACACGACAAGGCGCTCAGAAAACACCTAATCTGTCCGCGTGAAAATAAAAGAAAGTGCACCGATTCAAACACACACACCCACACACACACACACACACATCTACCGCTTTCTTCCGTACTTTCACCCCCTCCTTTAAGCCGCCTGCCTCTTCTCTGTCCTTTGCAAAAAAAAATGTGTATCTTTGCGCGCTTTCTTAAGTTGCAATTCATTTGTAAGCTGCAGGCGCGCGCACCCAGACACGCTGTCTTCCGGCAAAATATCTATAGAAGAATCAATGGGGGGGAGGAGAGACAAATGGAACTTTGAGCGAGAGAGCAAGCGGCCGTAAGCGCCGAAGAACAGAAGGACCTTCTCTGAAAAGTACTGAAGGTGCTAGCGATGCAAAAAAAAGGGAGGGGCAAGGGGCCTGAGTTTTAAAGGTGAGTTGCTTTTTTGTCTTTCAATACATTAAAAAGACGCATGCACAAAGAAAGATTGAAATGTGCAAAATATAAAAAAAAATAGTTGAATTATGATTGTTAGTTTGCAAGCGAGTGTGCTCAAAGGTAAAGGCAGAGCGGCAAGGTAGTTTACTTACGCGAAAATTCCCGTTTGCTTAAGTGCTGGGGTTTCCCTTGCTTGCGGCGAGACATTGTGGTGTTGGTTGCTCGGGCGGGCGCGCACGGAGCTCTCTCGCTCGGATCACATCGGGAAGCGCCGGGTGAGCAAGGAAGGAGACTCCAGAGAAAATACCTTCATCAATGTCTTTTGACATCCAAAATAAATTAGAAATAATACAAAGATGGCGCGGGGAAGATGAATTGTGGGATAGCAGTCATGGCTTTTTCTTTTTCTTTTTTTCCTTTCTGTGCAAGAGAGGGAGAAACAGTCGGGGGGGAAAGAAGAGAGAGAGAGAGAGAGATGAAAAAAATGGCAAAAGCCCCCCTGAGCTGCAAGTTCAAGTGCGGACGTGACGTCCCTACGAACTTGAACGTCAAGCGGCTGGATGGACAGAGACATACAAAACATGGGCAGGGCGAAACTGGAGGAAAGGGGAGGAGGGAAGCTGTGCGCCACGCCAATGGACAGTCATCGGGGGCTGGACATGATCAAGCAAAAGAGTGAGGGGGGAGCCGTAGCAGGGCAAGCCAATGGACAGTGGTGGGGGGAGAAGAGGGGGTTACCCTCCTAGGCACCAGGCACACGCTGCTGCTCCTCCGGAGGGAGGCGGAGTAGTAAAAGACGCGGGGAGGGAGAGGCGTGCGTAAAGGCGCGCAACAGCCCAGGAGTGACCGCAGAAAAAGGAAAGGCACGCTGGAGGAGCAAGAAGACTTGATACGAAAGAAAGTATTCTGTAAGCCTTTAAAAAAATCAATTAGAGCCAGGAGGGAAATTTAAAGAGGAGGGGCGAGTAGAGAGAAAGGAAGAGACCGTAAAATGTAACAAGAAGTCAAATACCACTGCAAATGAGTGCTCTTCATAGAGTTGCTAGTAAATTGCCGCACAATTAAAAAGCAAACCAGCGGTAACGAACAGACAAAAGTGAGAGCATAACTACCTCACCTTTTAAGAGGTGAATACTTAAAAATTGTTTAAATAGGATCAGGCTCGGAGGTTATGCCATTATTCTCCGGACAAGTAATTACCTCGGAAGGAACCGGTATAGAACTAGAGGGCAACGCTGATTGTATGTCTGCTTTTAGCAACACAGGTACACTGCCTCGAATCATGGAAGCTCTATTTGATTTAGTATGAGTTACTATAGTGAAGAATAGCAGCTGGTACATTTTTCTTAAGATTAAAAACACCGTAATTCCTAAATGTTCTGTGGATTAAGATTCCCTTTTCCCCACGCTTGGAATCCTCGCTGCGTAAATCATACTAGTATATAACCAGAAAAATGTGTAAAGATTCAACTTTATCAATTATTTGAATAGCCCTCGTTGAATTCGGTGACACTCTTGAATAAGCAGGAGCACACTTGGGTTGTAAGAATGTAATCCATTGTAAATAAATACAACTGTTACTAAGAGAATCTAAGGGGGATTTTTCATTGGACGCAATGGAACTTGCTTCCAAAGAGATTGCACAGGATCGCAGAACTCATTTTGCCAATATGCTTGCGACCCTGGTCCTTTACAATTAATCTAAGCAAGGTGGAGGGGAGGATTGTACAACAAGCTATTAAAAGGGCTGATCCTGCCTATTTGAAAAGCTGGGACTGGGGTCAGAGAACGGAGGTTCACCTGTTGCTTTGCTGGGAGGAGGGTCCTCCGACGAAACCTAGAAGGTAGTTTTGGAGACCGTGGCAAGTCTTTATTATTAAGTTTGTGAAAGAATAAGTTACTATTTAGGTTTGTGAAATAAGTAATCCGAAGCTTTTCACCCACCCACCCACCCCCCTAACCATGCACTGTCCAAAATATTTTCGGAATAAATTTAAAAGTGGGACATTTTTAAAAAGACGGTTGTCCCTCACAAAAAGAAAGGGAATGTTTACGATTCTATCTATAATATCCTGAAGGGGGAACAGACTGGGGGGATAATTAATGGTTTGTTAAGGTAGGGGGATAATTAATGGTTTGTTAAGGTAGGGGACATATTAGCAACCATGAAGGTCTTGGATTTGGGGCTGGAAGGGAGGAAAAACACCTCTAACTCCAGGTCACAATATACAAGAGAAGGAAAGTCTAGAAAAGGGCTCCCAAGTAAAAAAAAAAACCTTCATTTTAAGAAAAGTGATAAGAATTAGCCCCACAAGTAGTGAAAGGGAAGGACAGTATAGGAAAGGTTTATTGAGTTTTCTCCGTGGTCAAAAAGGCCAAGTAAGAATTTCGCGAAGGTCTGACACCCATTGAGATGATTGAGGCTCATTCTTAGTTAATTGGCTATAGACGGCCATAGCCTCGGCATGAGGGGAGGAAGCAGCAGCAGCAGACAAGAGAATGATAACCAGCAATTAAAAACGACCACCGCCCTAATGTACGTATGTGAAAAGAGTTCCTCGTTACAGTAAAGAGGGTGGGAAAGCAGAAAAATCCCGCGCTGGGGAAAATGAAGTTTCTGCTGTTCACCTTCCAACCACAAAAACAAAAAGAGAGCCGCACAGATAAGAGATAGCTAAGCGCGGCGGCGGAGGGTGGATCGGTTGAAGAGCTGAGGCGGGCTGGAAGACGCGATGGGGCGAGAGGGTTCGGCGCCAGGCTTGGGCGACGCGAGCGGAGCGGGTGGCTGCGGCGGCCCCGTGCTTCCTTGTGGTGGGGGAGGGGCGGCGCGCGCGCGCGGTCATTTTCTAGACTCTGCGAAGTCCGCGCGGGCTGAAGGAGCCTTTCCAACGCCCCTTTCTCTGCCCCCTTCGCAGAGAGCACCTTTCAAACCATTCCGTTGAATAGCAATGAAGGCCAAGAAAGAGGAGTGCGAAGGTGAAGCCAACGGCTTGATGTGACTCGTGCGATGATCGATTGTGTGGTGGTTTTGTTTTGCCCTTTTTTAACAGTCTTGAATGAAGGGGGGGGGGGGGGAGAGAAATCGATCTAGCCATTTCAACTTGGGAGGGGGGGAGCCAGCGACCACGCGTAGGGCCCTGATCAATTCTCTCCCCCTGAAAGAATCGAACTTGGCAAACACGTACGCACACGCACAGGCCACCAGCCAGCCAAAGTTGTGCATTTTTCGGGTCTTTTCTGATTTCTAGAGGAGAAAAGTCCGCCTGTCGGGTGCGTTTCCTCAGAAGAAAGTTTTGGTATTGAGAGCGTTTGCGGACAGGAACTTTTGAAAAGTGCTTCAGAGGCCGTTTAAAAATCTTTAATGAACGATTCTCCATTCCGTTCCCCCACTCATTCTTGGGCTCGGGCGTCGAATTTGTCTAATGTGCGCCCACTTGGGGCGCTCTCCTTAACACGCGCCTCACGCTCAGGTCCATCTTGCGGGGGGCCTACCCCTGAGTAAGACCAGCGAAGGTCAGTGGGACATACTCCTGAGGAAGCATGCCCAGGATCTCTGTCAAGATGCCTTCCAATAGGCACCGCTCATCTTTAAAAACCCAACTTTTACACGGCCTGCGCATGGTCCACGCGCCGAAATTAGCTGCGTCCAAACGAGTTGCAGAGAAACAGGCGCGCTTCGCCTCATTCTTGCACGAGCTTCCACGCGGACTCGGACACACGCGCCCACCTTCTCAACAAGCTCTGTTGGGTGCAGCAAGCTGCTTGCTGACCAGACAAGGGGCAAAACTGCCAACCCTCTGCACGCCACTACAAACGTTTCGACTGCAGATGTGCCCCGTTTTGAACCGAGTGTTTTCTCGCGACCATTGACTCCACTTAACAGAACTTATGAGCCGTTGGCATAGGATCAGAGTGTAATTCTTGCTATCACCCCCAACAGAAAGATGTTTTCTTTCATCCAAACGCGTACCCGGAGAAGCTCAAAAGACCTCCTCTTCGGTGTTCCCCTTCTCTGACACGCCTGCACAACCCCGGCCCTCCCATAAACGATTTTTGGTCCGAACGGGGAAGGAAGAGGCTCTCAGAAATCAGCAGATCGATTCTCTTGCCTAATACTTGCGGGGCTCCAAAGCATAACAGCGTTTTAGCCTCGGCTCTGGAGAAAGGCAAATGACGAATTTCCCGAGGAATCGAACGATCCCCGGGCGAGATGGAGTGGCCATCGGCGCCGCCTGCGAACAAGTTAATGACGTTGAATGGAAGGGGGTTCGAACTGACGCCTCCCCCCCCCCCCAAATAAGTTTCTTCTCTGGTCAAGGGAACTTCGGAGAGAAAGACTGCTGCTGAATTTCGGGCGCGCACCTGTACCAGGGCATGGGAGGGAGGGTGAAGACGAATCGTGGCGATTTTACTGCCAGGGAAGCCACTTGCAGCCCGCCATTCCTCGGAGGTCATGCCAAATACGGCTAGTAGAAAGTTCAGTGTCTCTCGTTGACCTTGGTGTAATCGAGTTCCCGGGTAGATAGACGCCTTGAATTCGGCGGCTCCTTGTACCTTGAGCGGGGAGGCAAGGTCTTTCCGGGGCAAGGGGACGTTTTGGGTGGATGGACACTGCGCCTGGCAGACCCCGAGGTGATGCGCCTGCTGTGGTCTGTCCTGCAGAGTGATGCAGGCCTGTGGCTGCCAGTGCCTGAAGTCTGCTCTTGAGACTCGGCTTTGCGCGCCTCCACGTACGACAAGGGCTCCCCCTAGAACCGGCAAGCGAGATATTGCTGTGGAGAGAACAGCGGGAGGAGGCAACGGCGGTTTCCTAGGTTCCCTTTGCCAGCTTTCTGTCCTCCCTGGGCTCAGCGAAAGCCACGCGGAAGAAAAAGGCGCATTGAATGGGACAGCGAGCAGAGGCGCTCCCCAGCATCAACAAAATGCCGGCTCCCTTCCTTCCTTCCCATCCCGCCGCAGCAACTCGGGTCTCCTCCTCCAGCACTACCTTCCTGCAGTCAGCCTGAGTAGATGTTGACGGCTGAAAAATGATACCACTTGGAGTTACCTTAATGACAATCTGTGAATGTTGAAGATGAATAGTAAGATTAGATGGCAGCGACGAAAAAAATCGCCCAGTAAAACGAGACTGTGATGAGATGAAAAGATCCGAGAAAGAAATCAAACCTATAGACGGGTAGTGAGATACATCTGGTAGAAAATATGGTAAGGGGAAACAGGTGGGGAAGGATGTCATTGTGATATGGGCAAGAGTGCAGAAAATATGACAAATGCAGCTAAATGCACAGCTCTGTCGTAAAGAGAAAAAGGGGGAGGTAGTAAAAGCACAAAATGCAACTAAAGTTATCAGTGAACTAATATAGAAATCAGCCCCAAGGAATCAAAACAAATTCTTGCTTCCAACTAAAATAGCGTCAACTTCAGTATGTTAGATGAAAGATCTTTTGATATTTTTTTCAGCATGTTTGTCTTGCAAGCAAGCATGCTTATTTGGAAAGAAGTCTTTTGAAGTCAGTACAGCCTACTTGGAAGAAAACTGCTTTGAATCAGATGCAAAATGGGTACTCCAAAGGAGTATATGTGCAAATGAGAGTTAAATCCATTTGGAAGTACATTTAATATACACCATTATAAAAGCAAGCAAATAATTCTGTTCTTAGGTTTATGTCTCAAAATATGCTTGAAATAAGGAGCATGTGCATATTTTTGTCCTATCTGGAATACTAATCCAAAGCAAGTATGTTCCTTTAAATAAAATGGGGAAAAAGCCAGAATGAATTTACATTGTTTTGAAACATATTTAAAATATATATTCAGTGTGCATGAACACAGATTTTCTTCACACTACTGACTTACCTATAGTTAACTTGGCCATGTATTATGCATTTAGCCCAAGTTTCTGATTGCCAAGATGCTCTAAGATAGCCATGCAGGCAGGATTTGCCAAATCACTTGGGTGAAGCTGCCTGGTTAGTGATACAGTATGTCTCACTAACCCAGCTATGCAATCTGGAGCTCTGTATCCTGACTGGAATCTAGCACTATTTGTGCTTCATTAAATTTTTCATGTTAGTAAAACTCTCCATATTTTTCCTTTTTTTTTCTTTGTGCTACCTGTGTCTGTCTTTAATTCCAAATAAATGCCACCTAACACCCCCCAAAAATCTTATTTTCATTTCTTTTACTGTAGGAAGAAACAATTAGAAATGAGGCATGATTGGCAAGAAAGAAAAAATTAATAACATTTCATTTGGAAGACAAAATTAAGAAGGCAGTTGCAGAGACCCCCACCTCTCGGGGCCATGCTCCAGACACCTTTCTCTGTTCTACAGATATGATTGAGACAGATTAGCATTGATCATCCTTATTGTGATGGGTTACAACTGCCATCTCCACTTGTTGGTTGTGTTAACCGAGACTGAGTACAACAATATCTTGAGACCAGAAATTCCCCAACCCTGATCAAGAGGCAAAACTGAGTTTAATGTGACTTGGGTGCTGCATGAAGAAATCCATCACAGAAACAAATGTCAACTTGCAAAGAGGAAATGTATACATCCATTTAACCCCTTTATATCCAGAAGTCTTATCTCTATCAAGCAGGAAGTGAGTAAACAGGAGCATTCAGCTATTTTTCTACATTGTGAGAACATGCATAAAATGTATGTGTTGGAAATAATTTACTGCAACCGAAAAGTTGCAGTAAAATCAACTATGAATCTTGTAAGATCTTTAAGTCTTACCACATTCAAGAAAGGAGAAACTTTTGAAGGGTAGTAATTTCCATTGAACTCATTGTGTATCACTTATGAATAAACCTAAATGGCATTGGACTGCAGAATGTTTGCAACTTTAGGAATTCCATTAGCAAAGTCCTGCTCTATATATTCCTTTATGCTCTCAATAGGTTATTGGGTCAAGTTCCAAAATTAATATTGTTTTTTGTATAGAAGGAACCTGCCACATAGCATGCTGAGTAGATAACACCCTGATAAATTGTCCCCTCCCCTATATTTTACAAGTCTATACATGTCCTTTCTGCAGTGTGTGCATGGGAATATTTTAACGTTTGGTATATATTGTGCAGAATGCCTAGGGAGAATGCAATCTAGTCCCAAATGATGGACTTTAGATCTCTTATTTTATTGGGAGATGTGACACCATTGAGCTTAATTCTCTGCAGGCTATGAATAGATAGCACTTATGATCCCCCTTAATATGGGATGTCCAAGCCACAATATTTTCTCAGTCTGCAATGGAATAACAAATGTATTTTGTAGGAAAGCATTTAACATGACTTTTCAAGACTAATATATTAACTGATTAAAATGCACTTTTAACAGGTGCCAGGTGACTTCCCATCTAACCTCCAGAAGTCTATGATTACAGATCTCAGCATTGGGATTCCAAAATCCATTTAGGCTTCTTTTAAGTGCTGCCTTTTATCAGAACCTGTTTGCAGAAGAAGTTCAAATAAATTAAAGACAGTGTAATTTCAGTATTCTTCTCCCTACCCATCACTACCATTGGAAAAAAAATTCAAATGTAATATTTTACTTGCAAGCACATCAGCTTTCTTATTCTCAGATTTGGCTGGCTTACAATCTTTTTAAAGGTCCACAGGACTGAAACAAATGGTCATGTTGATTTGGAGTACAGAAGAGAAGAAATTGGTATACTCTTACCTGTTACCGTTCATTTTCTCAAACATGAAGATTTCTTCCTAAAAGCTTTGGTCTTGATTTTGCCTGCTTTAGTAAACAAGCTCATGGATCATAGCAAAGTCTAGTGAACCCAATTCCTATCTGTTGTTCATTAGTGAATCCAACTTTCCTAAACTTATAGTTCTATATGTGGTATTAAGACATATCTAGAAGTAAATAACTGCAAATTTTAGTAGTTTACTTCTGAGGAGAGCTTGAACTCAGATTTCAGAGGATAGGATTGAACTACTTTGGAAGAAATCTTGTAATATTATTTCATATCTGTGTGCAAAGTTGAAACAAGACAGTGAAGAAAGCATGTAACATCAAAATTAAATTTCCCACATAGTGCCCTCCAAATGCACCAAACTACAGTTCCAATCATTGTCAGCCATGTTTGCTAAAGCTTATGAAAACTACAGAATGACATGGGGGGAGGAGAGAAGCAGGATGGGGAACTTTAGTTAAATTCCAGAACAGCAACAATGTGTGGACTGCAGAGCTACTTCAATAGCTGACTTTGCTATTTAAAAAAGCATCTGGTATACATCTGTACTGGGAAAATCGATACCACTTTCAGATTAACTGGCATAGCTTTCCCCTAACCCATTTTGGAAGTTATAGCTTGGGAAGAAGAGAGAATGTGTATGTTTTCTACTGGAAATTCCTCCTCTTCACTTTCAGAACGGTGTGATGGCTAATCACTTCCTTTTGCCAGACTGAGTCTTTTTCTGATCAAGATGGAGATCTTTAATAGCCAACTGTCTTGCAGGATTGTTGTGTGAAAGATAAAATACATAAGAACTTTACTGGAAAACCGTATTATTTCCAAGCAAAGATCCATGTAGTAGAAACTTTTTTATTAAAAGATAAAAAGATTTTATAAACTAAATCTTTGATTAAAAGATCAAAAAGTGGGTAAGCAATTTGGCAGAAAAAGTTGAAACAAAAGGCACTAGAGAATCCCCTTCCTGCATTAGAGACATTCAGGCCAGAGGTGAGCAGCTCTGGTTTGGGGGTTCTGCGAGTAGGTCCTTTACCAGAAAAAAATTGCTGTGTCTTTGAGGATTGTTTTGCCCTCACACAGCAAACTCCTTCCAAAAACAAACACACTGAAGGGAGAATCCCAAAATGACTTTTCTGAGCCTTACTTAATGGAAAGAGAGGAATCCATTATCCTGATTCAAAATGCAACTGGAAGAGACTTCATTACTAGACATAAATTCAATGGAACATCTTTTGAGGGGTCCTTGGTGCACTTCTGAGCTTGTTTGTTTTCTTGCAGACATTTCATTAGTCTAACTAATAACATCATCAGTGCTACTAGTAAGGAGTGATATTTGCTGTAACTTTATTTTCTGGTGGCTGGCCTGTCTAGGTTTTTTGCACATGGCAGTTTCAAACTGGCTCTTTTATAGGGCATGACCCCATCAGGATGTTTACCTAAGAGATTTTAAAAGCTGCAGCATGAAATCCTAAGGCCTTGCTTGGAGGAAAGCCAACCATAGGGAAGCTTGTTTTAAGATAAACATGATGAAACATATAAACCTGTATTTGTTGTTGATTTTCTATTGCAACTGGTCACTGATCATAGGAATTGGAAATTTTGGTAAATTCAGTGAAACTTTTTGCTAAAGTTTGCAGTATTCAGATCTGAGCCAGACAGCATCTTTCTGTCTGGGAAGGAGGAGATCTATTTGATTTCAAATGGAGACTTCCTCCCAAGCTGGCCACTGGCAAGTTGGCGGCTGCAAGTTCTAGATCCATTTTGCAGTGTAAAGCAACTATTTCCAACCTAGCAATTTTCTGATGTTCCAAATCCACTTTAGCCATATTGGGACACTGTAACATTTTCCAGTCTGACAGAAGCTGACAAGAAAAGGTTCCGGAGTTTAGAACTTGAAGCCAGTCAGTCGACAACTCTAGATTGAAAGAATATATACCTCCATACTACATAGCTACCCTTAAGGAACAGTCTCACTGGTTCAAACTGCCTATCATTGTAGTTTGCCATGGAAACTGCTTCTGAAGCTGATTTATCTATACCTAATGAATTCCACTGAAGGAACCATCAGAAATCAAACATCACAAGTGCAACTTTCATGGCAACTTTTGTGCAATTACATTTTTCAATGGACTGTCCTTTTATAGCAGCTTTCAGCACATTTTGAGAAAGCATAATAAAGTTTTTTATCCATCATGGCACTTTAATGGCCTAAAGGGGGGGGGAGGAGTTATATTCTGGAATAAAATTATCAGCAGTATAAATACCATAATAAATAAATGAAGTTATTGGGGTTTTTTCCGGGCCATATATAAGGCCAGCATACAGTGATCAAAGAGTGGTTGTCTGGTAGTCAGAATGATCTGTGCAGGTATAAATAGCAGATAAGAAAAGGTCCTTGCCACTTGATCCTTTCACTGGAGATTATAGTCACTGAATTTCAGAATTCAAAACAAGTGCTCCTTTACTGAGCTATTGCGAGATCAGTTCAGACATCATGCTAAGGTGTGGTTGGCCTAATCCAACTGAGTAAACCATAAGGTTGCACACAGCATGTTAAATCATAAACCCTGGCTTACAATGGCTAGGATTATATGTCATGCAACATCCAAACTACATTTCAGATTGGAAAATCATGTGAACCAGATTTTTAACAAATCCTTAAAAAATTTAGACAAAGAGCTAGATTACAACTGGGATCAAGGAGAGGCAGGTTGCTGTTTCAGACAGCACTGAAAAGAGAACTGTGTGGCATGTTTACAAAGCTGCTTCTAAAAGTAATGGGTCAGAAGCTGACCCATTATCGGCACTTCATTTGCCAGTTCAATCAGCTCTTATACAAGGGAGGAAAGCACAGCACCATCTTGTCCTTCATCTCCAGAATTCAAGTTAAAAAGCTTCCCAACTTTGCATTTGCTTAGGGCCAAGGAGCTACAGGAAAAACAGTTGACTGAGGGAGATACAATTGCACTTTTCAAGTAACTGAGTGATATCACCTAAAAGAAGGCCAATCTGCTTTTTATTGTTCCAGGAAACCAGACAGGAATTGTGGTCTTTAGTTTCTGGAAGGCAGATTCTTGTTAAGCATTAAGAAAAACCTATTAAGTAATCTGTTAATGGAACATATTACTAAGGGAAATGAGGAGATCCCCTTTATTGCATTTCTTCATATGGAGACTGGGAAGCCATCTCCATGGGAAACTGTGACTGGGATTCCCGCACAGAGCAGGAGTTTGGACTAGTGAAACAAACAAAATGTTAAAAAGTTAAAATATTTATGTAATTACTTATCAAGCACATCTAAATGATATTAAAAGCAACCAAATATATATTTACAATCCCCAAAGCATGTCACAATTTTTGAGCACCCCTAATGTTTGAAAGTTGAAAAATTTGACATGCCCTAAAACATTAACTGACTTTTCCAACTCTGGGATTCCTGGGCAGTGTTAGTTCTAAATTAATAAAGAAGTACAATACCAACACAAACTCCAGTATTCTAATGCAGTGATGCTACCCAAACCTTTAGGTTAGTTTTTGTGGGGGGGGGGTGTAGGGTTGTGCCTTACCCACAATGTCCCCATAATGTGCTTGTAAAGTAGATTGAGCTAAGAGATAGTGGCTAAAACCCATGAGTTTTATCACTGAGAGGGAATTATATACAGGGTTTTCCACCTTATGCCTTAAAAATTGTTCTGCTCTCCAGGCACATCCTTTGATCCCTATCAGTAACTGTTCATAAAGCCAGTGCAAAGGAATTGTAGGAAATGTAGTTCAAAACATGTGGAAAACACCATGCTGCCAATCTATACTATACTATTCCAGTGCCAGCAGCACAATAAAATTTAAAAGCAGCATAATATATATTTGCATAACAGAACCACCAAGCTAAATGCAGCCTCCCAGCTATGCCAGGAGCTTAATACAGACCATGTATTTATTCATTCACTTGTTTTGTCCTGCATGATGAAGCTATATTTAGCTTGATGGGTCACACATCAGGCAGATCTCTGATTCAACACTTGGAATTGCCTCTTTGTGCTTCCATGAAATCTATCTTAAAGAATATTGTTTTTATTACCTCAATATCAAATTGAAACTCAGGGTGATAATGTTGACCTCACTTACTCAAGCAGAGATTTAGAATTGTCCCAAAGTATTTGTTCCTGCAACAACTGTGCACTGATCTTATAAAAATAGTGCAGTTACATTTATAATGAAAGAATATGCTTAGGTGCCTTTAAGAAACAACTATATATCCAAATTCTGTTCTTTAAAAAATGGACTAGGTTACACCTTTAAATGTGTATTTGAAAAGAATGCTGACATACATTATTACAATTAAAAGTGGTAGTAAAAAAACATTTATGATATAGGAGTTGTTTCAGGCTTCCTTAAGTTGGTTCCATTCAGAGGTTTTTGCCTACAATTCCCATCACACCTAATAAGGCTCATGAAACTACCCAAAACATCCAGGCAGCTCCTGGTTCTTAATACTGGCAATTGGGGGGGGGGGGTCTTTTTTACATATTTAATTACAGTTCAGTCTGATAGAAATTGCCACAGAAAACTTTCAATTGTATAGAGTGCTGCTAACTTCTTCATAGAGTTGAAGAGTGATGATGTAAAAGAAGGAACAGTTGATTATGGTATTCCAAATGTTGAATTACAGAGTCCTTCTACTGGCTGTACTCCCTAAAAACATCACCAACTATAGTTTACCAAAGTCTGGAATACCATAGCTTGTGTTTGCCTGATGAAGGGGAATTTCTTCAGTTTTTTTCAGTCAACAACTCTTTCCCATGTGTCATAAGTCAAAATGCAAGTAGTAAATATTTCCCCTAACCTGGACATCAATTGTAACAATCAAATAAAGGAGAATATTTGTAGCTCAGGGTTGACATGAGGGGTCCTTGGTCCTCTTTAAGATGGGTTGTTTTCTTGCAGATTTTTCATTATCTAAAGTAGGTAACATTAATGCACTGAAGATGTTAACCTAGTTTGGGTAATGAAATGTCTACAAAGAAACAACCCAGCTCAGGGAACACCAAAGACCCCTCATTGTAAGAATCATAATAAATCAATTCCCTTCTCCCCCCCCCATCCACCTTTAAATCCAGGTGTTTTGTTTTTTATTAGCCACTCTAAAACTAACTAGGTTATCAATCATTAAAGGACTCCTTCAACAAAAGCAAAATTGTGCATTATCTTCCAACACACACCCCTGTGAGGTTGTTTATTCACTGGGCTGCATGGCTGAAAATCTGATGCAAATTCTCCTAAGTCAAAGGCCAGATGCATATGGTCAACTTGCTTAGCTCATGAGTGGGCCGCTGACAATTTCTTGAAAGCAGGAATGCACAGCACTATCTTCTACTTGCCGGAATGTTTTCTGGCTTATGCGAACTCAAGTAATGCTTGCTATACTTCATTTCACTGCAGGCAGGCCTTTCCAGCTGTTGGGAGGAAAGGTACCCCCACACCTCCTCTCAATGGTCACTGCCTCTGCAGTGACTTTTTTTTTAACATTCACAAGTGGAACAATGAAAAACTGGAGTTTTCTTGTTTTGTACAAGTTCACTGATGGAACAAATAAAGGATGGACTTTTTTAAAAAAAAAGTGACAGAAAAAGTCCTGACAGAAAAAAAGGCAAAATAGAAGTCTTGTTATCCTTTTCTTTTTAACCTTCCAGGGGAAGAATGTTTAAAAAAACAGGAGCTGCAGTAATGGCAGCCTGAAGGCTGTTTTGAAGATAGAACATCAGGCTTCACCTTGGCCAAAGCTGAGGCAGAGTTTGAAATCCAGAAAGGGGTTTCTTAAGCCAACCTCATTTTCAGCCAGTTTATGCATGGGAGACAAGCAGCTTAAGGCTGCAGTGCGGAAAAGCTTTAATACCAAAATTCTTGACACTCCTGGCACTCAACAGTTGTGAAAAATTGTTCAGTCTCTAACCATAGAGTAGCTTTTCTCAGATCTCTGCAGCAGTCTGAAGCTACAAGGTATACTTTCTTTTATTTTTTATTTTTAAATAATTTTAAACTCTGCTTTATTTAGGTGTTTATTAAATTTGTTTGCCTCCCTTCTTATTGCAAAGCAACTTTGGGGAGCTTACATCATTATGTTGGCTAACTAGGACCAGAAATTTGAGATGGGTGGCCATATAAATTAAACAAATAAGAAAACATGAAAAGGAATTGGTGCAAACATGCAACCTGTTAGAATCCAGTAACTTCTTTCAACTGTAGTTCTAATATCGTTGCAAAAAATAGGTTTATAAATCCATTTGTGGGTCATTATATATAACTAATGAGTTATGTTCAGTTTTTATTTAATTTTTGCTCCTCTGTCACCCCTGTGAGTAAAATTAAACTGATATGGAAGTTATTGACCTTAGAAGAAATCTATTAACTATAGGAAGTTTTGTTAATAAAATCAATAATAAAATTAAGATATTAGAAACTCTAGTTTTTAATGTCTAGAGTACTATGGGCTGCCCTATCTAATGTAACTTTTCCTCATAATCTCTTTCATCAGATTTTATCTCCCCCCCCCCCTTTTCAGTTCTGCAATAATCTTAAAATACAACTGGATCCTACATTTCATCAAAGGTATTACAATATTCAGGATTTTATTGTTTTTCCAGTGTCCAACATTTTTTTTAGTAGCAGTTGCTCAGCAAATCACATTTTTCTTCAAGTAATTCCAAGATTCTCGAAGAACAGATTTACTTCCTAAGTGCTTCTTGCCTGCAAGATGACTGGTAGAAGAGAATTGTCAGGTCAAGGGAGTAATTCAGACTTTCTCAAACACCCATACATTTAGATTACATTTTCTACATTTAGAAATTGAAGCTAATCTATGTTTGGAGACAAGGAGGGTCTAACTTTGCTTACTAAGGACTGCATCTCTCTAACTTTTCTTTGTTCAAGGAAGCTGAGTGCTTGCCAGATATGTTTGTAAGTACATAACACGTTTTTCAAATCACAATAACCAGATTTGCATAAATTGGTAAGGCAAAACCAACAGTCCTCATTATGGCTTAGTGCATACATCCTGCTAAACTCTGTGGGCATGGAGGGGTTCATTAATATGTGTGGCCTTCAACTCAGAACTCACAATTGAACGACCACATACAAAGTTGTCAAATTTGAAAAACACTGCAATAAATATTTAGATTTAAATGGAAGGACTAAATGGCCACAGGTATCTACCACTTCCATTTTTAAAAAGGCTCAATTTTCCTTTGGAGAAAGAGAGAGCGGGATCAGGGACAATATGTAATGGCTCTTTTAAAAAAAGCTCCAAGGGGCAAATTTCCAAAAATGCAGCTTTTCTCATCCCTGTGCAACATGCTGCTTTTAGCATCGTGAAACTGCTTCTCCTGGACTAAGTGTGACTTGGACGCCCTGGCTTTGGCCAGTCATCCCCCTCCCAGCATTGTGGGAATCATTGAAGGAGGGGAAAGAGAATAGCAAAAGCAAGCTGGTTTGGATCTTTATCAGTTAGGATAAAACCTGAATCCTATACTTTAAAGAGGACAGAATTGAAGATTTGCTCGGAGTAAAGGAGAAATTCTATTGAATTTGAGAAATCTCCATGCACATGGCAGACTAGAATTTGTATCTTATTGAAGGCTGTAGCTAAGGGCAAACAGCTCACCTCAGTGAGCAATCTCTGTCAGATGCCATTTCTTTTCTTCTGGGACTGCAACCTCTTTAACATTTATACACATATGGAATGTGACTGGGCTAATTATCGTCCTGGAAATTCTTGGCGTTTGTTGCATGACACTTTTGGCAAAAATCATGCACTTCGGGTTTCTCGTTGGTAAATAAATTCCATGGTGCAGGTTTTACAAAGATTAGCAATGTATTTGAGCAACTGCTTGTGTATGATCTCTTCATTTTTTTCCCTTTAAAGCAGAGGATCTATATTTTGCAGTTACCTTTCCTGACTGTAAAGCAATCACGGAAAACTGCAGGAGGCCCCATAAATATGCAAATCGCCGAGAGATAACTGGTTTCAATGGTTCCGCCTTCAAGTAGAAGGATGCCAGCCAAAGCACTTCCATTCTGAGTAATTTATATGTCAGTGGTGCCCCCTGCTGTATTCACAAGCTGTCCACGGAAGAGGAGGCAAAGCGTTATGTGAAAAAACCTCTTTCAAATCTAAGATCCATCAGTATTTTTGTCACAAAATGTTATTTTCAGAAGGAACAGAACATAAGTATAAAAATTGGCTTAGACCAAAATTCTAGGGAAGTGAAAAAGTACAAAGAAATTTACCAGAAGGGGATCTCTACGTAGTATGAAGTTATGTGAGGCAACTAAAAGCCCTTATTTAATCTATCCATCCTCTAATGTATGTTACAAAATTTATTTACAATCTAATTTGCATTTGTTTTAAAAAACATGTCACTATATTAAGATCCACAGGAAAGATCTATAGTATATTATGATTGCCTTTAAATTACAGGTTCAGCCAATATATTTGCATATTAACCTAGTCATTTTTAAGGCTGTCCTAGCTGTCCAGCCCTTCAAAAAATAAAACTTCTTCCACTTCACTCACTATTTCTTCCTCAATCTCTCTCTCTCTGTCTAATGTACCTGCTCGTAAAAATGTAGCTGTATTTGCCCATGGCGCCATAATCTCATTACTGCTAAAACAAATTAAAGGCTATATCTTTTTATTTTTATAGCCCAAGACAGGATTGGTTGAGTTTGGTCATTTGCTCTTGTATTAGCGAGAAATTTAAATAACACTTCTGTTTGTTGCCCTAATGATGTGCATATTGGAAAGATAGAATATAAACAAGAGACAAAAATTCTGAGCCATTCCCTTTCTGTGCTTTCCTCTGGCGAGCCATTAATAGAAGTTTGTTTGTCAAAATAAAATTCTGTAGGTCATTATTCCAAAAGATTGGGGGGGGGGGGATGACAACATTCACACAGCTATCTTATCTAAGAGTAAAGGATGTAAGCAGATTTGCAATGATTTTAGTCTCTGATGCTCTATAGTGCAGTGCTCTCCACACATCAGAGAGTATCACAATATCGTTCACACCCTTGACGGTCTATTGAAGACATAATATCCATTTTAAAAATTGCCTGAAATGTATTAACATGACGCCGCCATCTAATGGATCAGGAGGCATCCTCCTCTTTATCAAATAATAAAAAGTGTTATAGGCCAGTCTATCATGTCATCTTACACCCCCGTCTAGGAGGACTGTTTTATGTGTGGGTAGCTTTTTTTAAAAAAAAAACACAACCCAACATTACAGCTAACTACAAGACGGGGGGAGAAAAGGATGGCAAATGACATTATAAGATGCTTAAATATTTAACTTCTAAAATCCCTACTGAGAGCACAGGTGTGAATGGGACAAAGGTAAAAATAAACACTGAAAATTCTGAGTTCTTTTCCTCTTCAACTATATATATTGCCTTGTTCACTGTTGTTTGCTTAACCTTGGTCTGAGTAAACCACAATTGGCTGGAACTGCACAATAATAATCTGCACACTAAGCCACAAACCAGTTAATAGGACTCCAAAACACACCAAGCCAAAACTAAACAAGCCACATAATATCTTAATATATATATAGGCCTAGCTTGCTTTCTGAGTGATGGATAAGATTGAGAGACTCCACAATTCTGGCTCCTCTTTGACATCTACCGTGCTTCTTAAAAACATTTTTCTATGAAAACAAAGGTGGTTTTTTTTTTTGTTTTTTTTTTGAAGGGAGCATGAGAATCATTCCAAATGTAGCATTTGGTTTTCATGTGATGCACCACTGGATTCAAGCAAACACCACTAGAATCTAAGGGTCAGCAAATTGAAACACCATTGCGTAGATAACTGTGCATAGCTACAATTATCATTTATAAGAAACAATAGGTTCATTTCTTGTACCATCTCAAAACTAGCATTAATTAATGTATCTTCTAAGATGATGCTCACCAAGTAATATGCATTTCAAATATTTTTAGATGGCTTTTTAGGGCTCTACCATCCCAAAGCCAGAGAAATTGTACTATTAAGTGATTATATCAGATATTAAGAATTACTTCATACACAAATTCTCCGGGTATTATGGAAGTCCTGCGGAAGGATGTTCTATTGGTTCAGGGCATTCAAATAGCTTCTTCAAGATGATTTAGTGTAGCCAAAAACAATTTATAGTTTTTTGTACTATTTATTTGTTTTATAGCACAAGACCTGGACAAAAACTGTCCCCAACTTTTCCAAATTAGAACTGCTCTTGGAATAAAGTCAAGATCTATAGAATGTTTCCCCCCCCCCCTTTTCCAAAAAAAATCTGGTCTTTTTAGAATTTCATTATTTATTGCTATTTTTATTGCAGGTTTTATGCAGTATTTGTTGCAATTTCTACAGCAAATTATTGTTATTGCCTGGTTTATTGTGCTTTTCCTCCTATTGGCTTTTACACATTTTAATTAGGATCAATGTATTCTGCCCAAAGAAGCATGTTTACTGAAGACCAATAAATAAATACCAATATCCAGTATATCCATTGTGCAACTAAAGTTATATGAACTGGTTTTGTTCTGGTTTTTACCACTCTTGAATATGTGGACAGCTGCACTTTGTTTTAGCTTCAAGCATTTTTTATTTAGAACCAAATAAAGCAGAAGCACACTTTGGAGATAACCATAATGTGAGAAAAAGTAACTAAGTACATTCATCAAAAATAGTTAACAATTAAAAACATCATAGTTTTCCAAATTATTGAAAATGGAATGGCAAGATAAAATCCATTAGGGCAAACAAAACATGATTGTCCTCATACCTACATTCCAGATGGATTTCCTACCTCCATTTTTTCATCCCTACCCCAAGTTCCATTTCAGGGAATGCTTTTTAGAGAAAACAGACATTGAAAGTTAGAATTCTCAACCTCTCCCTCTCCGAAATAATGCCACCTACATCGTGTCCCTCACTTTTCAGAATTGCATACAACTATTTAATGTAGAGGCTGCTTGATATTATCTGTATCTGTGAGCTGTCAGTGAGGGCTGCATATTAAAACATCTGAGCAGTTCTATCCAGCTAGGATGATCATTTAATTCCAAATTCATTAACCCCTATTATGCACTCCTCAAATCTAACCTACAATGGCTGGCATTTGATCTCAGAAGAGCTAGAAGTCCTACTTTGGAATTGTATCCAGTCTGGGAATTTAAAAATATGTTTCATGTAAATCATTGCAGTTGTTGATCTGTACATTTGCATCTGTACATTTGTTCATGGGCAGATGGTATTAAAAATGGATCTGCTTGCAAAAATCCTAGAAGGAAGAGGCGGAACAAGGGAACTTACTGCATTCTAGTGATGCAATTCTTTCACAAACCTGAGTCATATTACAAAAGGTAACTGATTGATTGAAATCCTATGTATGCCATAAAAGGAAATCAGCCTATACAAGCAAACTAATTATCATCTAATTAAAAACATTCTGGTTCATTTATTGTATGAATTTTAATGAAGATTGTGACCTGACTTCCTCTTATCTTGGAATAAAACTGGATTCACAGTTAGGTTGCAAGACTTTTAATCATTGGTTGTTGCCTAAACCGGTTCCACCACAAAACCGCGGTAGACTAAAGCGCGTGTGACTAAAGCGCGGTGACAAAACCACACCGTCAAAACCACGTGACAACAGCGCGCCGACAACAGCGCGCTGACAGAAGCGCACTGTAACATAACCCTAAACCTAACCCTAAACCTAACCCTAAACCTTACCTTAAGTTAAATCGCGCTTCTGTCGGCGCGCTGTTGTCGGCGCGCTTTTGACATCGCGGTTTTAGCGCCGCGGTGTCGGCGCGCTTTTGACGTTCGCAGTTAAGTCGTGCCACGGCCTAAACCTCACTTTCCTTGTTCCATACCTCACACTAAACCTTTAATCACTGTTTATAAACCATACTAGCTGAGTTGACATGGCGACAAGAGAGACCCAAACAAGCCACATTATGACATACCATGGTCTAGAAATTCCAAAAGAAAAGTGAGAAGTAAATCTAGTGAATAAATACATGAAGCCAATCTAAAAGCCTTGCAAAACTCTATGGCTATGTTTCTGAATTGACATGTGCAGGCTTTTTATGTGCACAAATGGGTATATGAACAAATCAATAAAGAATCTTATTTGCTAGCAGCATTTCACATGTTCATGGAAGAAGTTATGCCATGATGTAACAGGTTCCTTTGGAATTCTCAAACCCAAACTTGTGCGAGAATGTAATCTCTGCAGCTAAAGCAATGTAAAGAAAACTTCTCATGAGTAGACGTGTCTATCATATGTTAGTATAAAAATAAAAGTCTTCAATTCTATGTATTAGAAGGTAGTATTATATGTTTAACCTATCCTGATTACTAAATCTTGCAGACATAATCCAAATCTAAAATGACCAATTGGTAATTGGTGCCTAAGAGGAATCCAATTCATTAATATGTGAATTGTAACAAAACTGAATTGTACAAATATTTCATACAATCAATTTTTGTTTTCTAAGAATCTTAAATCTGATCCCTCTATACACAAAACACACCCTTCTTTGTCATTCTTGAAACTTGCAGATGTCATCAACATATTCAATGTGTGTGTGCAAGTGTGAGCATGTGCACACAAGAGAATCTTTTTTTTCCAGGCACACTGCTAGAGAGAGATGTGAGTGGTCTCTCCCTCCATCCTTCCCCTCTCATTCTGTCTCTTTAATGTAGCCAAATAACAATTTTAGCATTCAGATGAAGTGATTTCATTCTCAGACTGCTTTTTCTATTAGATTTGATTTTGAGAAGCCCCAGTGGGTGCCTCCAAGGCAAAGAACTATCTTTGAGGCAGCCACAGATTCAATATCAGCCTGAGCTAACCTTGACCTTTGCCTCTAGACCCTGTTCCATCTGGTGCAAGCCTAGGGTTTTCCTTCCCCCAGGCCGCAGAGTCCTCCTCCTCCTCCTCCTGGCTTCACAGTCAACATTGATCAAGGCAGAATCCAATGCACCCCCCTCTGCTTTATTCCTCCCCTTTCTTTTTTCCAGGGGCTCGGGCAATGCGTGCAAAGAACACCACATTTCAATATATGGAAATGATCGAGCTTCTTATGCAACCATAAATCTACTTGTGATGTGATCCCTCCTCACCTCTGAGAAATCTTCCTTTCTACAATTCCTTCCTCCCACAACCTCCCCCCAGTCTTCCCTTAGGATTTGGTATTATAAGCTATTCATGACATACTTCCACCCCATCACCACTCGGGAGAAAATAGCAAAAAGCTTTTTGGCAGGCAGAATCCACTACTGTCCAGCAAACTGCATTGCATCTCAGTGCATTCATCCCACCTGCTCTAACCTTAAAGGTTTTTTGATATAATTCCACCAACTCTACGTTGTTCTTAGAAATGTTGCTTATTTGTTTACTTGTTTTAAGAACTGGGAACGATAAGAAAACTGTGAACCAGTTTGGGGGGGGGGGGATTATTTAAAAATTGAAAATTATTTATGCAGCCCAATATGATGTGGGCTCAAACTAATGAAAGTCTTGTTTAAATGCAAATGTTTTTTATTATCAACTTGCCAACAGGACTGCATTTTCAAAAGGAAGTCTTCAGGACAACCTGGCTTGTCCTCAAACAAGTATGCAAAAGGAGTGTACTTTCTTTAAAACCGTGCCCACTATGTTTATGTGTTTAGGATTTCACTTGAAGATAGACTCAATATCTGTGCAGAAGTTCAGCCCGGCTGAATCCCAGGTAAACTTGTGCAGAGAAGGCAGCAACAGGATGTAAATCTATTTACACTTACCTGGGAATAAAAGCCATTGAATTCAGTGGACTTTACTTTCAAGTAGACACACACAAAGCCGGACATTCATGTAAATAACAATTTAATAGTAAATCTATAATAAAAGAATGTTAAAAATTAAATTTCTAAAATTGTAACTCTACTAGACTGTAAAAAAAGGACATAAAAACACTTGATGCTGCTAAATAATCGTTTGAACAACTGTTGTATTTCCACGCAAGAATAAGAATATAAGGTCAGATCCCGGAAAAGGATTTTTTTAAAAAAATAATAACAACCCAAGTCCCAAAATATTCTGTATATGATTAAAAAAATCCTCATACAGCTCAACTCTCATTTAGGAGGGGTGAGAACGAGAATAAACGAAACCAATTCAGGAGTAACGGGCGGCCTTTAAAGGAGATGACCTCGCACCCTGCTCAGAAACGAGCAGCACCCGCGTAGGGCTCCGCAAACATCGGGCTCCCGATCCTTGTTCCCAAAAGAAATGCGCCCTGGCCTATTTGAAAGCAAACCCAGCCTTACTCCCGAGGAAACGAGCAGAAAGATCGCAGCCGTCCTTACATGAGGATCCTACCCTAGCTTTAAAAACCCGGCGCCCGCTTCCAGAAGCAACCGGCGAAGCTCGCTTAGGTTTTACTCCCGAGTAAACCCACTGCGCCAGGCTAAAGGCGCCCTCCGCCCAAGGTCAAATGGCAGCGACTTCTTAAGGGCTTTCTTCCGAGGAAAGGCGGGTAACTTGGGACTAAGCAAGCTCTGGATTTCTCTGTGCGAAAGGCACACAAAGGAGGACGGGCGAAGGAAGGTGGGAAGAAATTTACAAGCGGCTTTCTTGGCGAGCCCACCTGTCTCCGCCATTGAGCCTTCGCCCTCCTCCTTTCCGAGACCAGGCCGGGCTCACTTCTTCGGCCGCTCGTGAAGTTAATCCAACCACACTTCCTCCTGGGAAATCGTGGTGTAAAGATGTAGTAGAAGAAAGGAAAAAAGGCGGGGGGGGGAGAGGCGATGTCACGTGGGAGTCACCCTGGCCAAGCGCAGCGGTGGCGGCGGCTGCAATAGCAACTCTTGGAAGAAAATTGCCTTGCTGGCCGCTTGGGTGTATTTCAATATATGGAAATGACCAGCGGCTTCTGCAATAAATCAGCACGTTTGTCATCCTCTCCCCCCACCCATTTCTCCTTCAATTTCCTTATTTCCCTTCCCCTCAGATCTTTCCCGCGCTCAAACACCTTTCTCCCCCCCCCCTTTGTTTTTTTGCTTTGCTCTGGAATTGCAGCAGCCGGGTCTTGGTATTCCTAAATTCCCATTTAATTCATCTTTGTGCAATTTGTTGATGCTGAATGTTCAGAGCCGTTGGTCTAAACAGCCGCGTTTTTATCGCCAAGAATGCGCGCCTATCTTTTATAAATAATTATTCTGAGAGATTGCATTGTTAGACGGGAGAGTTGCTGGTCCTTTCACAACTGCCTTAATTGCAAAACTTGGCGTAGGGGGGGAGGGCGAGCTGCAAATTGCGGACTCACAACCACAAGCAACAAAAAAAATTCAGTTCGTTCTTCTGTGTGCGTCGCGTTTGCAATATTCGCTCTAACATTCCTGCGCAAGAGAAGCTTTTCGGGACCATTTTACTCTACGGATGAGTCTTGCGTTTGGAGTGTGCATTTGTTTGCATGCTTTGAAGCGTAGAGAGGAGGAGGAGGAGGAGGAGGAGGCGGTCTTTTTTTTTAACTTGCTGGCGCACTACACGGCGGAAGACGGCAGGGACTAGGGCACTCTAACTTTTCCAACTGCAGTAAACGCAGCCGGCGTTTTGAATGGAAACGCCTTTCTCTGATCCCGGAGCCGCCTTCGTTTGGAGTCATTTACACTAGCCGTTCGGCTCCTCCCCCACACCGCGTACTTAATGTTTAAATTGCTTTCATGGTTTCTGCTTTTTTTCACCGCTGACGCGAAGGCAATCATTAGCCGAGGCAAAGCAGAATCGCGCGCGATATAAAGATGTTAATTTGGATTGGAAAGGAAAAGGACAGCATTTTAATGACAGTTGGGCAGCTGTTCAAGAGAACAGAGAGGGACGTTTTAGGTAAATAGGATAAGATAGGATCGTTGGAAGGGACCTTGGAGGTCTTCTAGTTCAGCCCCCTGCTCAAGAGCCTATACCATTTCAGATAAGTGACTGACTAGTTGATGGAGGGTTGACAGAGCGCTCATGATTTCTGAAGGCAACCTGCTCCATTGGTTAATTGTCCTCACTGATAGGAAGTTTCTCCTTAATTCCAGGTTGCTTCTCTCTTTGATTACAGTAATTTCCAACCATTGTTTCTTGTCCTGCCCTCTGGTGCTTTGGAGAATAATTTGACCCTCTCTTCTTTGTGGTAGTCCCTCAAGCAGTTTGGTGTAGTGGTAAAAGCATCATTTAGAACTGGTGATGCTTTAGGCACAATCACTAGGAGTCAACACTGACTCAAAGACAATCCCTACCCCACCTCAAAAGATTAGACCAAGGGAACTGGGAGCCAAAAAAATTCTGCTACACATCAAAGCTAACCCAGGCCTTACTTGAGATGATGTCCTCTAGATATTTTTGAATACATCTCCCATTACCGTCAGTAAATATGAAAAATGTTTTGAGGATGAGGGGGCTGTAATCTAGAAGATCTGCAGGAATTTACATCTACTCTGTTGGAAGACTAGCCAATGGCAATTAGAATAAAGAAAACATACTAAACACTTAATCAAGGCTTGCTTTATATGTGCATGTCTATATTTAGAATTTCTCTCCAGTCTTGATTTTTTGTAACTGGCAACTAGGAATGTGTATCTGGGACATTAAAACTATAAAGGAGATGGAAGGAACTCTGTTTAGTTGCAAGAGAGAGATTCTGGAGATGCACCTGAAGCCGCCTGGACTATGGTTTTCTTTTCCAGACCTTAGAACCTGTTAAAAACGGTTAGTAACTGCAACTGTGACTTGCAAGTTGATGCTTTGCTACACAATTTCCAGGCTTTGCCTTTTTGACCATTATTTTTTTAATGAAATTGGGTACACAAATGTTACTGGGTCAGTGAGTGCTGCTTGAAGGACTCAGGATGTTAGGCAAAAGATAATGGTTGATGTTATCCCATTGAAAAGCATTATGTGCACATATTGTAAGTTTTGCAACTGTGATTTTTGATTGGAGTTCATACTGATGTGCAGTTCAGTCTAGTGTCAAACATAGATTTGGCGTATTGGGATCATACCCCACTTACCTACCAGTGAGAGAGAAAAGAAAGCTGTGCTGTTGCCTAAGGTGAGGACTGTTCCTTGTCTACTGTGAACTTGCATGAAACAAAGCCAAGGAGGGTGTCTACTGAATGGTAGAACTGCCATAGTGTAACTGGCCAATGGTTTGGAGGCTGCCTTGGTCTGCTGGACTAACAGTCTTAAACAGACTTCCTGTGTGGTTTGTGGCTATCAAGCATCTGCTTTTCAAACTCTCCATATGGGAATACCTCAACAGAAGGAAGGGATTTCATTTAATGGCTGAGCACGTTCCTCATGAACTGATCTTTTAAAACTGTGGGGACTTTTGACCGAAAAGCAGAGTAAAAGTTCTTTTTTAAAAAATGACTTGTTTGTCTAAACATTACAGGTGGCCTAAGAGGGCTATTAATTTAGGTTTACACACTACACTGAACAATCAAGTGGTTTACTTACTTTTGGGCTGTGTGTTGGATGAGCCCAGTCCATTGTGTTTTATTTAACACCATGATTTGGCCATTTAGGCAATGCATGAACCAAGTTGCATTTATGGAGGATTTATGAGTCAATAGTTATATAAAACTTTCATTTACTGTATTAAGCCACTGAATGCCAGGTACATGAGAACAACTGGGAATTGTGGTAGTTCTTGTGAGTCTTTTTTTTTTGGGGGGGGGGGGTTGGCTAGATGTATTTTTGGCTTGTTTTCAGGAGTTCTTATTTTCCATGTTTTGCATTCAAAAAGTGCCAGCTGCAATACCAGGCAATTCCTGATAAAATGGTACCTAAGAAAGCAAAAGGCTTGAGGAGCTCCCATTAACCTGAGCTTGAAAACACACTGCTGGAAAGAGAAGCACTGCTGAGTTTGTGGTCTTGGTTCTGTGTTTTCCTTCTTCCTTTCCAGGTGCTCATTGTAATAAAGCAATTGAGTGTCTCTCACTTGGGCAAATTGCAAATTAAATAAATGATATTTAACTTGAACAAGAGAAATTTGTATCCCAGTTTTTATTCTGCAATGGAACTCCAATGTTGATCTGAAGCTAATCACTTCTCCGGATAATCTTCATGGTGCTGCTTTAAGCATCAAATAAAATCATTTTACATGCTTGTCTTTGATGCCTTTTGGAGTAAAATATAAAAACAACTCTATCTACACTTAACTCTTATATAACTGTACATCTGATTTTGGTGAGTTCAGTGGAAAAATCATCTGTTTTGCAGTGCTGTGTTTTTTGGGGGGGGATTTATTTCCACAAGATATCCCCCAAATTATAGTGTACATTTTCTAATATACTTGTATTGTTGGTAGAAATGCTTTAAATCAATGCTTTTCAACTCTGACAACTTTAACGTGCCTGGACTTCAATTCCCAGAATTCCCCAGCCAATATTCAGTGAGTTGAAGTCCAAGCATCTTAAAGTTGTCAAGATTTAAAAACACTACTTCAGATTAAACAAAGTGCTGGTATTTAATGGATTTCTGCACACTTTTATTTGAACCCATTTTAAAAACGTTATTGTACATAGATCTTGTTTTGTCTTTTGTTTTAGTGCTAAACCCCAGTCACAGGGCCAAAAGAATGCAAGAATGCAGACAAAATGTTGCTCAATTTTTTATTTTTCCAATATGTAAGTTCCTTCAATCTTACTTAGATGTACTTGCAATTTTATATGAAAAACTGTTTGAAAATATATACATATTTTCTGCACAGATGCCCTAATATTTTCCTATTAGTACACATTTTGCAAATGATTGTCTTTTATTTTCATTAATTTTGTGCATTATTTTCAGCAAAAGACATTTTTGTCTACTTTTCACTAATATGCAAATGTCCATATTAGTATTTTTATTCTAAAACTTGTGCTGCAAAACTTGGTCAAATGAAAATACTAAAGAAAAAATGTTTCTGTCCATATGTAAGTCTATATCATGTAAAGTGATTCTGCATTAAAATCTCCAACCTTAAAATTCCCAACTCCAATTCTTTCTGATAGAAAAGATGCCTGGTTTAGAAGGGTACCAAGTTTCAGCTTCATAGCTGGTGTTGAATTATCTTAATCATTTTAGGTATTTTATGTCACTCTGATTTCAAAGAAGAATTCTGTATCAAATTTCAGCTTCCTAACTGGTGAAGATCTCTTACAATTTTTTGTTTCATGTATGTTAATCAGTCCCTTGTATTTGTACGTGTAAGTAAGCATACTGACTGCCATAAAAATTACTGATCATAATTAGCAATGTCTTGTAATCCAAGAAATCTTAACCAATCATACTTTCTTCATTAAATCTACAAAATTCAGATATGATACAGTAAGAGATAAAATATAAAAGATTCTATATGTACATAGACACATATACGTTAAAGATACAAAGGAATGCCTATTCAAACATGTCATCTGAATTCTTACTAAATGCTTGCATTAAGACTACTTTCAATGGTATTTTTCTCCTAATATGTACAGTATTTTTATTCAATCAAAAGAATTTTAACGTATTGGTTAACTGATTGCTCCGTGAAAAGCTGAATCCGTAAGAAAACAAAAAAATTATCCAGCAATAGGGAAAATGTAACAATAAAAATAAACTCCACATTTATTTATTTATTTACTTAATTATTTACATGAAGAGACAAAAGTATTCAACACAATAACATTGAAAATTTATTTTAAAACAGTACTTAAATAACTATAAATAATAATAGTCACCAATTTGACTATTCGTGATATAATCACCAGAAGGAATAGCAGAATATTTTAGGAAAGTAATCTTGATTCAGTTTGCATTCAGTTTAATGTAATTGCTCAATAAACATCTGCCATTTTAAAAAAAAAACCTTTAAGAAATTACATACACTGAATAGAGAAAGTCTACACATTCCTATTAAAAATGCAATGTTTCTGGTTTTTTATTTTGATTTTTCCCCACTAACCAATTTCAGTTCGTTTGTTCAGCTTATATGTTACATTAAAAAAAATATGAACTTATTTATTTTGGCCTCATTTTTTTACATCTCCAAACCCTGGCATTTTTTAACAGAGGTATTTAGACCTTCTATGTCCATAGAATATCCTGTAGACATGGCAGAACATACTGGAAAGATAAGGCCTTCCTTGATTTGATTTATTCTTAGCCATGGCCCATTTCTTTTCACTTTTGAGTCAACCTTGACTCCTGGACTAGTCTCTGCTGGTTTTTGTTTTTTTGTTTTAGAAAATTTCAGAAGTAGTCTGCCATTGCCTCCTTTCTAAGGTTGAAAGAGAGTGACTGGCACAAGGTCATCTAGCTGGCCTCATTTTTTCAAAATGACCATCAGATCATTAGTATTTCCTATATTATTATTAACATGCTCTGATGCTAAGGAGTAAGACATTCTACTCCCCCTCCCAATCTGAAAATAACTCTTCCAACTGCCACTTGGGCGTGACTCATCTGGCATGTGGCTGGGAGTTTGGAGAGGAACCTGGGGGAGAGAAGGAATAAGATAGGAGAGACCCTATGGGGCAAGCCTGAGGGAGAGAAGGAGATAAGATAAGAGAGGCCTTTGTGGTGCAACCTGAAGGAGAGAAGGGGATAGGATAGGATCAATGGGGTCAGCCTGAAGGGGAGAAGGGGATAAGATAGGAGAGGCCTCTGTGGGGCAAGCCTAAGGGAGAGAAGGGATAGGAGAGGATCAATGGGGCCAGCCTGGGGGAGAGGAGAGGCTTCTGTGAAGCAAGTCTGAGGGAGAGAAGGGGATAGGAGGGGAGAGACTTTTGTGGGACAAGCCTGAGGGAGAGAAAGGGAGAGGAGAGGCCGATCCTAACTACTCATTAATTTACAAGCTGTAAGTGTCGATTTATAAAGCCTGATCACATAGTTTCGTAGTGGAGCAAGAGTATCCAGCTTGTTACATTACATTAATAGTAAGCATTTATATGAATACAGTACTGTGCCATCTACAGTTAGTAGCTTAGTTAAGAACTTAGTAGCTAAGAGTACACATTGTGAACTCTTGCCGGAAGTGGAAGAAGTTGTAATATTGGCCTACCTTACAGGACAGAGAAAAGGATTCCTAAAATACTGTATGTGAAAAGAGCTAATTAAAGAATGTTTAACTGAACAGCCATCTGTCCTTTAATCAAGTTAAGCACAGACCTGTACTGTTCCACTATGCCAGCTGGATTCTGTCTAAATTACACCGGCATTGCGCCAATACTAGTGGGCTGTTTTGCTCATCAATTAAGCAATTACATTTAAACTTTATGTCTCAAGGGAACTTCAATATAGATGCCTTTTTTTAACCATAAAGGACATATAAGGTGGTTGATAGCTTCTTCCGATATATCAAGTTACAAGTAAATCTGGAGTTTATTCTCAGTTAAATGAGGGTCGAAGATAAAGGTGTGAATTTTTAAATGTTAACCTCATGCTTTATATAAAAAAATCATTTCCTAGTACAATAGTGTATCAAACCAAATTGTCTTATGTAAAACTGCCTTTAATTCCTTAATTGAAGATCCAGATTTACTCATGGTCATGTTCTTCATTCTACTTCCTGTGCTTTCCTAAATGCAAGACCTGTTTTGTTGTGGCCCATAACCTGCCCTCTTGCTAGAAGGACCATGGAAAATGGGCTTTCCTTAATCAGAGAATGAATTCATTTCATTGATCCTGAATGTAGATGTTCCCATTCTTGCACCTCATTTTCATCGTTTCTTAAAATGTGGTCCCTTGAAGTCCCCCATAACCCTTCAGGGATGTGTAAAATCAGTAATATTTGCCAGCCTGTGTTCAAAAATAATACAATATTAAAAATCCATCAAAAACTATTGAGAAGCAATAGCAACAGCATATGCATTCATTTTAATTTTGAATATGGTAAATATTGATAAATATAACCTATGTGAACAAATTCTCTTAGGATCCCCATAATTTTTTAAAGTGAGAAGAAATTCTGAGAGAAAAAAGTTTTAAGAAATACTGTGCTGGAGAAAACTCCAGGCTGAACTCCCAGGTATATTGACTTTACAGGGGGAAATGCAAAACACTTTATATTGTGACTAAACATCATGGAAAAGTGAATAAGCACCCACAAGGGCCAATATGTCTACATAACCTTTGGAATGCCTATAGACTCCCTGCCTTAACAGATGTGGGGTTTTTTTTTATACTGCAAAACAAAACACCACCTTTCAGCATCTTTTTTTTCCCATGAATATCTCCCAAGTCGTACATAGATATTCTAGGAAGATTAAAAGGCTGGCTGGCTGCAACTTGGTTCCTTCGAAATGTTGCTGCCTAGTATACAAAGCCACTAGAAGCCACAGGAAACATCTGGTGGGAGGCTGCATGGAGTGATTGAATCAATTATTTTTGCCTTCTGATAAACTTTTTTTAAGGGGTGGGGGCTTGGTCTTTCCAACCATGACACTCCTTTGGGAGATGGGCCTTCCATCCCTCCAAACAGCTTGGTCTTTCTTTATACATTCAGCTCAATAATCAATGTTTAGTATAGTATTTCTGGCTGGAGAATTCTGAGAGCTGAAGTCCAAACATTTTAGAAGCCCTTGAGGTTAAGAAATATTGGTCTAGGAGAGGAGGATCTGATGTCACAACGACATGGCGTGCGATCTTGGAGCTCCAAGATCGTAGTCAATACTTTTGCCACTGGACAGTCCTTTTGGACCTAAACCATCCCAAAGCTATATATATATATATATATGTTTGATAAGAGGAAATTTGATATAAATTGCAAATGGTGACTACGAAAGGAGGTTTAGACACTGTTATTAAATATAAGCAATTTTTATATAGAAAATGTTATAAAGATGTAATGTTACTGGATGATATTGGGAAGAGCTAATGAAATGCCATTATGTGGTCCTGCTTTAAATTTGGAATATTTTATATAAAAGGACGTAAAATCAATTATAGTCAAATGAAGTTTGAGGTATGATGGTAGTAATATATATAAATATACTTGATTTAAAATATATGATTTGATATGAATTGTAGGTGATGACTGTGGAAGGGATGCACGGAGGTTTTTGTAAGCAATCGACACACTTTCTACAATTTGTAACGGAAGATGGTTTTGTGGGTTTTTGTGTGTGTCTGTGTGTTTTGTCTGTTTGTGTTTATTCAAAAATAAAAAAAAATCTTTATAAAAAAAAGAAATATTGATCTAGTAAGAGCTAAAAAAGCATTAGGCATAACTACCTGTACAATTTTTGCAAAGATACCTAATAGCAGCATTTTTCTAGGTTTAGAGGAATTTACTATCATTTAGATTGTTTTATTTTCAAAAAAAGTGTGAATAATTCTATTACAAATGTGTACCCCTGCGTGCTTGAATGTTACAATAGCTTTTTGATATGAAGATGGAATATTTGTGAAACTTTCTGGTACAAAACAAGGATATATGCAGCATAAGGTTAGTTCGGAAATCTTGCCAACACTTGCCAGAAAAAGAGTGTCAATTAATCATAAAGCTTTCCTTTCTTTCCTTTCTCTCTTTTTTTAATACTTGTGTAAGTTAACAGATATTTTTTTTTAGAAAATTGCTGAGGCGGATGTGTTAGTTTCTTTTCTCCTAGCAGAACTCACCATTTTCAGCCTAAGACAACGCTGCTTTAAATAGAACTGTTGAATTTCTCTGCTTCCTGAAAATGCCATAGCACATTTAAAACATTTTTTAAATAAAGAAATATTCATTTAATATAAAAAAAACCATTGGTCATGCCAACCAGCAGCTACAATATTATCTTCTGAATTAGCTATGCTATGTAACTAGAGGCTTCCAAACTTAAAAATATTTTAGAAAAAAGCAAGAAAACCTGGAATTTTCAGCAAGAAACAAATGTTAGAGGGAATAACCATGTTTTGAGTAGCAATGTTGTAAAATTCCATCCTGGATATTGTTAAATTGACTTTCGAAAAGAAATACAAATGAGATAAGGAAAGAGTTATGTAATTCAAAACATAGTATTTCCTAGACCTACAGCAAATAAAAGTTAGCATCTTGAGACAGGTTTTAAATAATGTTTATAGAAATTTCAACTCAGTATATAGATTGTCCAACACCAATTGTCCAACAAATTTCTTCCTATACATGTACTAGTGTTTCCTACACTGATGTAATTATAATTTTAGGCTTGCATGAACTAATAGACCATTGCAAATCTAAATTCATATGTCTTCTCCCGCATGATGATTCTTCTTGCCAAGTGTCTTCTGATTATCTAAGTTAAAGCAAATGTTTAGTGAAGTGAATAGTAGTGTATTTGGAGTAATGGGAAATTTTTTCCATTATCTTTAGGATCTTCTGGCTCATTCACATAACCATGGAATCAGAAAGCAGCAAAATGAATTGGAAATATTATTTTGGTTATACTGTAATTTTTAGTGTTCTTTTAGTGCTATTGCTATTGAAAGAACATCAGAATGTTTCTGGTTAGATGAAAGATGCAACTAATCCACTGCTTAGAACAGCAGTCAGTGATTCTTCCCCTAGTCCTCCTCTTCTATTGATTGCCCAGGCAAGGCAGGAAAGCCTCAGTTTCTTCCTACAAGATGAGGCATTCAATGCTGCTGGGTTTTTTGGTATCTGGTAATGTAATGATGTAGTCATCATTAATTCACCTGAGTTAATTTGTCTAATATCTTAAGTAGTCAACTAAGTGAGTGGCTAATTACCAGTTGTGGCTGTGCATTCTATAGAGGCTCATTTTTTTATTTATTTTTTTGTCCTTCTGATTGTTGCATTAGATCAGGGGAATCAAACTTGATTTCATTGAGAGCCACATCAGGGTTGTGTTTTACCTTGGGGGGGGGCATGGCCAGTTCGACATCACTCATATTGGGGGCACCTGTGTGGCCCAAATGCTCTGCCCCCCAAAACAGGCTCCCAAGCTCTGTTTCTGGCTGCTAGGGCCTCCTGCAATCCTCTGCCAGTGAAAATGGAGCGGGGGGGCATATGTAGCCCTTTGAGCTCCGTTTTCACTGACAGAAGTACAGCAGGCCAGTCCTTTGTTGTTTCCATGGCGGTCCCATGGGCCAGATCTAAGCATCCCATGGGCCAGATCTGGCCCACAGGCCTTGAGTTTGACACCCCTGCATTAGATGATCATGGTCCTGATCATTGGGGCTTTTCAATCAAAAAAACTTTGTCAAGTGATTTGAAACATTAATTTAAACTTTCCTCTGAGGTTTTTTTAATGCTACACTGTTCTATACAAAATTGTTTTTTTTAACTATACCAAGACATTGTTGCAGACATTATCAAATATACTAAGAGAAATAAATTCAATAAAATAGTATCAGAGGAGATTTTCTATCATATGATTTTATCATTTTCTATCATATTGCATTTTAATTACTTTTTTCCCCGCCCAAACTAAGAATTTAATTTTCTAGATCACAGCATAGATTTTCCCTCTATAAATGCCTCTTGTAGCCACATAAATGTATGGAATTTAATTTAACATTGCCTTTAGCAAATAACTCACACCTGGTCCCATTCTGGTTATATTACTGCTATGAGTTATACATGGGACTACCCTTGAAGATTATTCAAAAATGTCAGTTGTTGGAAGAAAAGCAGCAGCTCAAGTAATTAATGTGTGTTTCTCGTGGAATACATGATATGCTTATGTTTTGCAAGCAGCATTATTACCAGTTTCTTACAGGGTCCAATTCAAAGTCCAGGTGTTGACATTTAAAGCCCTTCACAGAACCAAGTTATTTGAGGAATTTCATCTGACTATCCTACCATATTCAGCAGGGAGGGCATATTATGTGTTCTGTCACCTAGGAAGCTACATATGATGGACCGTGGGTGACAGTCCTTTTCTGCTGTAGCTTCTGCACTATGGAATCTTCTCCTTGAGGTGACGTCAGCCTCGTCACTGTTCAGCTTTCAGAGGACCGCATGACTTGGATATGCCAGCGGGCCTGGGGAACCCCAGAGTTAACTATTTTTAACACGTCTTCATCTATATTATTTTTTGTTTGGATTTTTATACTTTTAATATATTTATTAACTGTTTTCAGCTCTATTGTACACCAGCCAGAATAATTGTTAGTGAGATGGGCAGCTATTCAATATATAAACCAACATTGGTATTTGTCCGCATCAGGGCAAAGCATAGAAATATCAGCCACATAATCTATGCCCTAACCCAGGGGTAGTCAACCTTTTTATACCTACCGCCCACTTGTGTATCTGTTAGTAATAAAATTTTCTAACCGCCCACCAATTCCACAGTAATGGTGATTTTATGAAAACCTAATGAAAATGTTTTTAAATATGCTATGAATTTTTTTAAAGTCAATTAAATTTTAAAAAAGGATAGTCATTCAGTATTGGACAAAACCCGTACTGCCCATCATGAAAGCTGGAACGCCCACTGGAACACCCACTAGTAGGCGGTAGGGACCAGGTTGACTACCACTGCCCTAACCAAACAATATTCGACTCCAGACAGGGACGTGCAGTCAGGGTAGGCAGGGCTTCACCAGTGTCATGAGGAAAAGAAAAGAATAATTAAAAGGAAAAAGACTAAGGTAGTTGCTGCCAGACTCCAGAGTCACAGTGGATGACTCTGAGTCTGCTTAGTGCTAACTGCAGGGGGAGGCGAGAGAACCATGTGCCTCCTTTGCATAAGGAATTTTTCGCCTTTTAACCCTTGCTCAGACTTAAGCAAGGGTTAAAAGGCAAAAAATTCCTTATGCAAAGGAGGCACGTGGTTCCCTGCCTCCTGATCTGGCAGCAGCAAATCGTGCCTAAGTTGCCTTTTTATTTAATTTTTTACATTTTCATCATGGCGGGCGGACATGAGGAGAGTTGAAATCCACAGCTGGAAAAGGTATGTGGATCGGACGGAGGGGGGGGGGAATTCAAAATTATTGTAATTTAATTTTGTAATTTTTTATTGTGAGGAATTTGTGTGTGCGTGTGTTTCTTTCTTCACAGCGGTGGGGTCGGAGGAGACAGGGGGCAGAGCGCAACAGCGGCAGGGATGTTCTCCCCGCTGTGTCCGACAGGCCAGATGTCTCGCATGTATGTCCGCCGTAAACGCGAGATGCCTGGCTTGTCAGACACAGCAGTGGGGTCGGAGGAGGCGGGGGGGCGAGGCGGCAGACTGCGGCAGCGGCAGGGACGTTCTCCCCGCTGTGTCCAACAGGCCAGGTGTCTCACATTTATGTCTGTCATAAACGTGAGACGCCTGGTCTGTCGGACACAGCGGTGGGGTTGGAGGAGGCGGCAGAGCGCGGCAGCAGCAGGGACGTTCTCCCCGCTGTGTCTGACAGGCCAGGGATCTCGTGTTTATGTCCGCCATAAATGCAAGACGCCTGGCCTGTCGGACACAGCGGTGGGGTTGGAGGAGGTGGGGGCGGAGCACGGCAGCGGCAGGGACATTCTCGCCGCTGTGTCCGACAGGCGTCTCACATTTATGTCCGCCATAAACACGAGACACCTGACCTGTCGGACACAGCAGCGGGGACGTTGCTTCTTGCCGCTGCTGCGTTCTTGCCTCACCAACCATAATCCTCACCGCACATCACTGACTCCAGGCCACCAGATTCTCATCTCCAAATGTAAATAGATTGCACAGAATATTTAAATGATCGTTGATGCTGAATGATTTGAGTGGCATGGTGGTCTAATGGTGAAGACTCTCATCTCCTACTCAGAAGGTTGAGAGTTCACTCCTAGGTAGCAGCAGATATTTCCCTCTGGGGCACAAAGAAAAAAAAATCTGCTGCAAACTCTGTGTGGCATTAGGAAGGGCAGGCAGCCAGTAAACACTTTGCTCCATCTCGTCGCCCCAACTCTACGCCTAATTAAGGGATTATAGTGTCATAAAAAGGGAGTTTTATTAATGCTGAATTAATTCAAAAATCTTTGGACAGGAGACCACCAGAAAGAATTAGGGAAGTAGGTTAGATTCAGAAGTAAAAAAAAAAAAGAATTTTGTTGCCCAGAAAAATAGATTTGTCCATCAGGAGGGTTTTTTAAATGGAATATATAATTTAATTTAGGTGCATCATTCCATAAACCAATCTCCCATTTCCTATAAACACAGAGTGTGTTTTTACTAGAATATCAGAATTTTAAGTGTACTTGTAAGCCTCACCACTTTGTTATTTCTTTGCAAAGAATTCATTGAATTGGGGGAAATGGATGCTACTCTGTGATGAATAAATAAGTGTCAATATACACCCATTATCCCATTCAAAGATCTCTGCACTTTAAAAAAAAACTTTGGAACCTGAAAAAGGAAAAGGGACCAAGAATGTAATATTTTAAAAGAAAATTCAACAATCCTCCTTTAATCAATAAATTGTCTGAATTTTTCTATGCCTGTGGAAGACCTACAAGCCATATTATAATAAAAGCATGTCATGTTTTGTATATCATTAAGCTTTTTTCATTTTTGTTCTAATTCAAGAACTGTACCTCTTAGTTTGTGAAAATGTAACAAAGGTACATCTTTACATATGGGAAGAAGTTTTTCTTTTTAACATTCTGCCATCTGAATCAATGTATTACCATCAGTGGTAATTTGAGAACAAGATGAGAATCTTTTTCTTTGGCTACTAAGAACATGTCAGTAGAGAAGATATACACACTAGAGCAGCCGTCCTGAACCTTAGGCTTTTTCATAATATCCAACTAGATTGGCTTCCAGATGGAGATCCAGCTGGAGGGCCTGGGGCCCTTAGATACCTTTGGCTTCAAAGGTGAGGTGTCGGATATCGTTAATTAAGGCTTTCCCCCAAGGGGCAAAAGAGGCCCATAGGTCTTGATAATGCTGTGGTGGCAGACTTCTACACTTTCTCTTCAGACATATCATTATTGTCTTCATCTCCCCCTCACATATAACGTGTAGTAGTTAAGATGTAGGAGTAGAACTGGGAAAACCAAAATTTAAATTCACTCTCACGTGGAAGTCCATGGGGCAAGTTTGAGTTCATGTCTCTGAATTCTAAGCCAGAGATGGCGAACCTTTTTTGGCTCACGTGCCATAAGCGGGGGGAGCGCGGAGGGGGTCATGTGCAGGTGTGCCACACCCATAATGCAATGTGCGACACTCCCCCAGCGTGCATGACAGGTGCTCCCCCCCATTTTTTGCATGCTTTGTTCGCCATCCCCAGGCTCCAGAGGCTTTATAGGAGCCCGGGGAGGCCAAAAACAGCCTCTCCCACCCCACCCCCCCCGGAGGCTTCGGGAGCTTCCCTGATGCCGCCAGAGTGCAAACAACTGGCCCTAGGGGCAAACCTGAAGTTTGGGAATGGATTTCCGGTTTGCTTGTAGGGCCATTTTTAGTCCTCTGGAGCCTTCAGGGACCTTCAGGTAATTTCCGGTTTGTCCATTGGGTCGTTTTTCATCCTCCGGAGCCTTCAGGGAAGCCTCCTGAAGGTCTCTGAAGGCTCCGGAGGGCTTAAACCGGCCCTACAAGCAAACGGAAGCCCTTTCCTGAACTTTTGGTTTGCCTGTAGGGCTGGTTTTTTTGTTGTTGTTGTTTTTTTGCGCTCCAGAGGCTTCAGTGAAGTTCCTGAAGCCTCCGGAGGGCCTCCAAGCAGGGCGGGGGAGGCTATTTTTGCCCTCCCCAGGCTCCTATAAAGCCTCTGGAGCCCGGGGAGAGCGAAAAATGGCTTTAAAAAAGACTGAACTCAGTTGGCCAGCACGCACATGCACGCTGGTCAGCTGACAGAGCAACGCCTCATGTGCCCTGACAAATGGCTCCATATGCCACCTGTGGCACGCGTGCCAGAGGTTTGGCATCCCAGTTCTAAGCACAAGGTTTTTGATTGGGATGTGGATAGAAGTGGAAGCAGAAAGTGTGCGTGTGTGTGTGTGTATGTGTATCTATCTATCTATCTTGCTTTGAGTTTCTGGTGGGGCACAAATCCCACAAATAAATTCATTTCTGTTTTTTTTTTTAAGTCTAAGAAATATTTATTTCTTCAAATATTTCTCCAGATTTAGCAGTTATCTGCAGTCTTTGACTTCCACCTAAATTCTTTAGCCTTCAAATACTCATAACTGAATATGCTCACATTTATCTCTTGTCTTTTTTTTTACTTCCCCAATTTTCTCCAGATTTCTTACAAAATAAATATTTTACATCTTTCTTCATAAGTAAAATATTTAATGATTAAAGCTCAAAAAAATTAGATTAGTCTCTTGGACTTGTGGTAAGGGAGAAAAATGGGTAATCTACCAAGTGCAACCTATTCTAGCCTGGATGGGCCTTCCTCAGCTGCTGAAATAAAAAACAGCTATTTATTCTCCTGGTGCTAAGACCTATAAACTATTGCTGTGGAGAGCCTGTAGCAACAGCTTTATTTACAGAAATAGTATATTCATGATTTTAGGGGGAGAAATAGGGAAAAAAAGATTCTATAAAATGGAATAAGTGAGCTTATTTTTGAGCTTATCTGGCCATTGCTGTTTAGCTCTACCTGTAAAATGTACACAAACCAGACAAAAACTTAAATATCCAATTACTCCTGTGTATTTAGTAATTTCCCCTAAAAAATTACAGCTGGTGGCAACTTTTATAACACCTCTGTGGCCGCATACTGTACGTCAATCACTCACAACTATGCTTAGATATAACTGAGGAAGGCAATGTTGAATAGGCTGGAGAAGGCTTTTATATTTCATTCCATGGTCACATTCGTGGAGTACATACTAACAGAGGGTGGGATCTAAGCCCACTCCTTTTCTCTCTTCTTTTTTTGCTAGGGCTGGACAGCTAGTTCAACATGCTATATATATATATATATATATATATATATATATATATATATATATTGGTCTCCTGAGACTATATAATGTGGTCCCAGGGGGATATCATAACTTCACCAAGGTGGGTGCACCCAACATTTTCAGCGTTTGGGAAGGAGGGTTTAAAAACTAGTGTTCAGAGCCTTAAACTTATTCATTGGAAATTTAGCACAAACAAAACAGGTGGAATTTCAGATGTACTAAAACAGTTGTCACCTTGACTTTTTTTTATCATATCTTACAGCCCTAATGAAATTGCTTAAATACTATGGAGAATGCTTTACAGGGTGGCATAATAAATAAACAGACCATTTTGTTTTAATGAACCATTAATAATTAAATACCAAGCTCTCACCAAAGTATTTTAAGCCAGTAAAATATGTTTAGCAATCATCCCACCCCACAGGAAAATGATTTAATGCTTTAATTGTACATTCACACGCCAGAAAAATATTTGTCTATTGTTATATTGGTCAATACATATAAACAATAAAAATAGTCAAACCAATGTCTGCATTTATCCTTATATATTAGTCATATGAGTGAAGAATTCTGGAAATGATTTTGTTTTATGGGTGACAGACTAACGTGTTAGTCTGCATGAGTTTTCATTTAGATAAAGTTTGAAGGAGAGGAAAACGTTTTTATTGGCTTCAGGTGATGCTTGCAAAAGTTTAGACATCACAGTAGAGGCTTGCATGAAACATAATGTTTCTGCTACAATGGCACCAAATGATTTTATACTTGTTTTATTTTTTTAAACCTGCTTAAATGTTTATTTAACATATGCCTGATTAAGAGAGATTTCAGTTGATACATCTAGCCAATTAACTGATGCAAATATTTGCTATTCTAGTTATTTAGTAGGTTAAATACTAGCTGTATGTTTCTTTTAATATGTGTGTTTATATTTAAAACTTAATAAACATTGGAAAGCTGGACATTGAGGGGCCAGGCTATAAGATTTCTAGAGGAGTCTGGAGAATAATGTGCTCCAAGCAGGAAAAGCCAAGGGTTTTGATTCCTCTAACCTTTGTCAGTATGAAATGATAATGTGCCCTCTCTTTGTGCAGAATAGAAACAAAACAACGTTGACTCAATGTAGAATTTCCTCCTTAGGGGTAAAAGAAAGTGAATGCATTTTGTGAAGTAAATAAATAATTAATAAATCCCCCGCAGTGGCTTTTATCAATAAGATAAATATTTTGGTGTGGAAAAAAAGATTGGGAAAATTCCAGGCCTGCTTTTCTTAACCTCTTTGTTCAGTTTCTAATAAAGTAGATTCTTACAACAAATAGATTGTCAGTAATTTGCATGAGACAAAAATTACTCACTCACACGCCATCACCCTGCATATTTATCCTGTCCTGACAATTATTTTTAAAGAATCTCTGCTTTACTTAGCAAGCAAGAAAGAGAGAGATCTTAGACGATGGGATAAAATGCTCAGCAAGGTTTAGTTTTATCATTTGTTCTCATTTTGGGGGGAACAAATTGGTGGAAAAGCTCCTGTCAGCAAACTGCGACATGGGTTTCTGTTCATTACAATTTTACAAAATACAGTGCATTCTTAAGGGTCAACTCATAGATTTTATTTTATGGGAAGATACTACAAAACCCAATGCCTAGCACCAACTAATGTTTTTGCAAGCTGCTGTCACACACTAGTACATGATATACTCTTGTACATGGCCATGGTTCTATGAAGAAACAATGTTTAGGGCACCTTTTCTAGCCTCTTCCTCTTACTATGGAGGTGAGCAGTATGGTTCTAAAGAGTGCTACTCAATCACTCAGACGCCAAATTCAGCTGTTGCTTTGGCCAGCAAGAAGACAACCATTAGACCTGAGTCGCCTGTGTGCAGGTCCGAGCTACAGCTCATGGACAAGGTGCCAGACAGAGAAATCTTCTCCAGAGCAGGCCTGCCATCTGTTCACACCCTGCTGATGAAAACCCAGGCACACTTGGCAGGTCATGTTGCAAGGATGCCAAACCATTGCATTCCCAAATAGTTCCTCTATGGTGAGCTGTCTCAAGGAAAGCAATTGCAATGGGCACAAAGGAAGTGATACAAAGACATATTGAAAGCTCCCTTCAAGTCCCTGGATATTGACACCACTCCTGGGAAACCCTGGCTCAAGATCGATCAACATGGCACCTGCCGATCCACCAAGGCTGCCAGACATCTGAAGACAGAAGAACAACCATAGCACAAGAGAAGCGAGCATTCCGCAAAGCCAGAACTTCAAATGCTGCAACAAAGATGCCCACACATCTGCTCGACATGTGGCAGAACATTTTGTGCCCATATATGCCTTACCAGCCACCTGTGGACACATCATGGACAGCCCACAACCTGTTAGATATCAAGGTCCTCTTTGAACACGATGGACAAACATCATCATCATATTCTGCATCTACTCTGAAACCTCAAGTCCTGTTCCAAGTCCTGTTCCATCGATCCTTGTGTGCTATCATTGAAATTCAAATCAATGTATAGCAAAACCAACAGAAGAATGTTAAGGAAGGAAGAAGAGCTGCAGTTTTTCCTTTATTCTGGGTTTCATCTCTTGCTCCTGAAACATTCTACTGGGGTTTGAGTGACCATCTCCTGTGTTATATTCACAGGAGTCATGCCAAAAATTCTCAATTTAGAAAAATTTAGGTTCAGTTTCCCAGAAAAAAAAAAAAAGAAGGGCTAGAAGGAGAGAATGAAATGGTCACCCGTTTACATAGACTGATTGTGGTGAAAAAATAGTGGAAATTATTTCCCTGAAAACTGTTTTCTCTAAATGGTGTGTGAACTAGATACTCAAATAATTCTATTAGTTGATTGTATCAGGTATTACTAAAGATGAACATGCAGGGGAGAGGGAGGGATGTCAAATGCATCATGATATCACCATGCAAATGATGTACATAATTCACATTTTTGTGCAGTGAAATCATGATGCATGTGACAGCATTGTGGCATATCTCTCATACATGGTGCTTTATAGAAGACAAGATACCTTAAAATGAGACGGCTACATCTGGCAGCAGATTTTAGCTGACAAAAAGGAAAGAAAATGCTTATTTAATTTGTGGTTGAATTTTTGCTACTGGAGAAGAAAACAGATACAATATTTAGTTAGTAGAATAACTAAATGGAATTGGTATCTTCTAGCATACTGTTCTCCGAAAAATTCTCAAGTTGATGGCCTGCTGGCTGGGGAATTCTGGGAGTTGAAGTCCACCCAACTTAAAGTTACTCAGATTGAAAAATACTATAGCGTGCTATGCAAACCTATCCGTGAAGCTGTCCCCTGTAGTTGTCAAAACAACTTACCTCCTCCAAAGCAGGGAGTATCTTAGGCAGACTCAGAGGAGAGGTTCCTGCTCTGAAGAATGTATAACTGAATTTTAGCACTGGGGAGAGAACTGGGAAATGTGGCAAGGGGAGATAGGGGTGCCGATGACGATGACGTATGTAAACAGCTTAACAGGCAGCCTGTTTTAAGAACTAGAGCTGGTGGTTTAACAGCAAGATTGTAAACCTTGCAACGTTGAGAAACCACAGCACTTTTATGATTCTGACTTTGATACTATGCAGTTCTGGGAAGTGGGGTGGGGGGTGGACAATAACTTCCGGAGTCTATAGGAGAAAGTTAGCAAACAGCTAGAGAAAGCCCCTAAACTTCAGTTTGTTTGCAGCTGGTCAGAAATACACATTCCCCTGTTGAGAGTGCCTGGCTTCAGGAAAAGCCAGATGGAGAAGCCAGAGCTTGGGTCAGTCTGGCCTTTCCTCGACCTACCAGGGAGGATTAAATGTGCTTGACCTTGTTGTGAGGGCTAAATTATATCCCTGGAGCTTTCTTCACCCTTTACTCCTTCCTTTCCCTTCCCAACTCTCAAATGATGCATCTTTAACATGTCGCAGCTTTCTGTTCTAAAGGTCTTTTGGTAACCCCAGGCATATTTTGTCCAGCACTTACTGTTTTTCAGCTGGAGTTATTTAGTCTAGCATTTATCTATCCCTCCCTTTCATATTGTGTACAAAGAATGCTCAAAAGCAGCCAAACACAGATGCAGAGAAATGGCTATTTTGATCAAACTGATAGAGTACAGGAGAAGAAAAGGGAGAAAGGGGAACGCAATTGGTTTGAGAAAATTTTGGAGAGCAAGAATCAACATCTTGATTTCTTAATTGGAAAGGGGGTGGGGGCGTTGAAAAAAGCAGATTTTAAAGCCAGAAATATCTTTTCTTCTGATTTGAAAGTTTTCCAAGAGAAACAAGACAGTATGTTAAGAGTTGTTAGCACCACAATTTGTTTTAGAACTCACTAATAAAGGCAAATATACATGTCACAGGATAGGGTTACAGGATCCAAGCTAGGTCAGTCACTGGGACCAGAGCTTTAGTCTTCCGAGTCTCGACTCCGAGACTCGACTCCGAGACTCATGCTGGACCCTATCCTCAGGGAACTCTAGCAGAATGTTCTAGAACGTTCCATGATGAAGCTACAATTGGTCAATTTATGAGATCACATTGTGTTTCTCAGAGTTAAACTGTTTATTTTGAAGCTTTTAAAGGCAACTTGTAAAAGAATTTTGCAAGCTATTTATTCTCTATTAATCTCCATCCTGCCAAATCACCCCATATCCACATATAAATATATTCTGTGAAAAGCAAAAATCTAGATTAAAATATTATTTAGAGGTAAAAGCATCTTCAAGGAGAGTTTTACATGTTTTTATCATTATGTTGGCAATGAAATGGAAATGGTTTGTATTTGATCCTTTTTCCAGGATATTTTTTTTCCTTCCAGTCTAGAGTACTCCGTAGGGATTTCCTAGTGGTCTCCCATCCCATGCCTAGCCAGGTCCAAACTTCAAAATTTTGAAATCACCCAAGGAAATCTTTTTTTTCTTTTTGTATATATAATTGACTCTATATAATTGATTCTACTGCTGGTTGAGTATGAACAAATCTTGCACAAATATCTGGAGACTGTTAGTTAAATGCAAAAGTCACTGACTACCAACAGATGTCTCTCAGAAGGGAAAGGAAATCTGTTTTATGTAAGCACTATGTAGGAAAAATATGCCAAATTAATCTTCTTTTTTAATATCTGATCAGTGAAGATATCTTCCAAATTAAATTTCACTGGAATAATCTCATGAATTTTGTATTTATTTTGTATTTATTTTATTTTATTAATTTATATCCTGCTTTTATTGTTTTGTACATACCTAATATTTCTTCCTCCACCTATTTTCTCCACAATTCTACAAGGTGGCTTGGACTGAGAGTGTGTGACTGGCCCCAAGTTTCATGTCTAAGGCGGGACCAGAATTTAGAGTTTCCTGTTTCTAGCCTGGTTCCTTATCCACTAGACCAAAGTGGCTCTTTTCTTATTATCATTATTTATCTATTTTTTCCTATTAATACTTATTCATAACTGAAATAATCTTTCTATCTTTTATTTCTGTCTTATAGAAAAGGAGATTTGAAAAGGAGATAGTGTTGCAGGATCCAATCGGTGGAATTCACTTACGGTACCTTCCCTATCGGTTCGCAAATGTGAGCACATGCGCCACATTACATCAGGGTGGGAGGCTGGAGCCTCCCGCAGCTGCTGCTACCGGTTCACCCGAACTAGAGAGAATCAGCTGAATACCACCTCTGGATCAAAGGTTCATTCTTCCAAGCATTCAGGCTCATGCTGGAACTCATCATCAGGAAACTTCTTTCTCTCCAAAATATGCAGTGGATTGTTCTGTGGGTTTGGCAACAGGCATATATTACAACTGTTGCAGCATCCCAAGGTCATGTGATCAGATTGAATCCTGCAACATTATCCTGGGATGCGTAAATTTACCTTCATTCGTGAGATTTGATAATGTTTTACTAGCTGATATTACAAATACATTCACAGAAATTAGGCTAAGAAATTTGAAAACTCTGTTCACTGCAGTCCTACCACACTACAACTCAAGCCTCTATGATAAAATGTTTCTTTTAAGAGCATGTTCTCATGCAGGGGGTTTGCGTGCCATCATACTGAGTACCCCTCCTTTTACAAGATGGTCTCTGGATGCACAGAAACATTTATGTGGAATAAAGACCAGAACAAAATTATGAAACAGGAGAGTAAGCAAAGACATAGCTGGGGAGAAAAATTATAAAATAGCTTATAGTACAGATGTGGATGGTTCATAGTAAAAGTCAGCATTCTGTGCTTCCTTCAATCATAAGGGAAGGCATCAAATGAGACAACTTGGACCTCAAGTAAGATAGCCTAAGCAGATTTTGGCAGTCTGGTTTCCCCAAAGATAGTTACATATAGGAGCTACAGTTCTTAATCTTCAAAAGTGGAAATGATGAGAGTTGAAGGACCTTATAGGAACCTAATTACCTTCCTTTGCTCTATCCTAATGATGGAAATTTCTGTATCAGTCTGCCAGGAAAATAGATGTGAAAGGCCATGGGAGGGAAACAACCCCAAAATGCTGTTATGGAAATGCTTTTAGCATTGTAGTTAGGATTCTTAAGAATAAATAATTTTAGCAGTGTTATCTGTATCAAAGATACATGTATTGTACCATACTCTTTCTAAACATAAAAGATGTCAGGAACAAAAAAAAGGGACTTAAATTAAACAAGGGTAATTGATGAATTTACCTTTTGATATTATTGAGGTTTGATATCAGAAACAGCCTTTTCCGGGGTGATGAACCCAGGAACTTCTGCCTGCAGAGTGTGGACTGTCTTACTGAACTCCAATTAAATTCTCTAAATGTACTACAGACAGTCCTTGACTTACAATCATTCATTTAGCAACTACTGGTATATGGGGTTACAATGGTGTTTAAAAAGTGATTTACAATCAATCATCACACTTACAACCATCACAGCTTCCCCACAGTCATGTGATCAAAATAGAGGGGTTTGGCAACAGGCACATAAGAACAACTCTTGCATCATCCAAGTTGCTATTTGCAACTTTCCCAAGTGGCTTCGGACAAGCAAAGTCAGTAAGTGAACAACAACCGCTTAACAACTGCAAAATTCACTTAACAACTGCAAAGATTTTTGTTACAGGCTTGGCAAAAAAAGATCATGAAATCTCACCTAACAACATTGCTTAGCAATGGAAATTTTGGTCCCAATTGTGGTCATAAGGGTTACCTGTAATAGAAGTTTGTCGCTTGGTTTTTTTCCAGTTTAAATTTAAAACTGGGGCATGTATTTGTAGATATGAGTTGGGGGGGATACATGTCAACAATTTCTAAGCCATTTCTTCCTAAGGTTTACACAAGGGGCACATCCTATATGCCAGGGCAGTGCCAAGATAACCAACTACGGTAGCTAGGGAACATATTGTCCATTACCTATTCTCAGGTGCTTCTGGAAATGGGAAGGTAAAGTCTTTAATCAGCAGTGGAAACCATCAAATACAGGGATATTTAATGACAGAATTGCAAGAAACTGAAGGTGGTGGGAATGAGATGGATGTTGTTTAACATTCCACATATGTGAGACTCAGGCTGAAAGAATGAGAATTACTCTAAAATCCCTGCTAAACCGTTCTCTGCTTTCTGGAGGCAATCTCAAACTATAGCAGTTCAGAAAGATTCTCTGGCTGACAATTAATATTAATAGGTAGATTTTGCCATGTGGCATTATCACACTGTGAGATGGGTGGGCATACCATATGGGTTTTGGCAGGTATTAGATGTAATCAGAGGGATTACTGGGCTCGGAGAAAAACAGAAAAATCTTGCACTCGTTTCTCCTTTTTCCTTCATGTTTAGATGCAGCTCTAGATGTGCTTAAGCATTTTTTCTGACTCTCGTTTTATTTTGCATCTTCTCTGAGTTTTCATGAAGGTGATCAGGAGCTACAGACCAAGACTGATTGTCTACTTTGGCTCTGGCTTAGCTTAATTGCACCATTTTGACTCAGCCTGACTGTTTCAGGATTCAGCTAGCTGTCCTGGGCAATGGGGCAAGACAAAAGGCTATTCCAGTGCCTCCCCCTCCTCTATAGCTCCCCAGGAAGGAGCAAAGAAGGCAGTCATGTTAAGTATGGTTCTTTGGGAAAACAATAACAGAGTTGGAAGGGACCTTGGAGGTCTTCTAGTCCAACCCCCTGCTTAGGCAGTAAACCCTACACCACTTCAGACAAATGGTTATCCAATATTTTTTTAAAAATTTCCAGTGTTGGAGCATTCACAACTTCTGGAGGCAAGTTGTTCCACTGATTAATTGTTCTAACTGTCAGGAAATTTCTCCTAAGTTGCTTCTCTCCTTGATTAGTTTCTACCTATTGCTTCTTGTCCTGCCTTCAGGTGCTTTGGAGAATAGCTTGACTCTCTCTTCAGCCCCTGAGATATTGGAACTTTGCTATCATGTCACCCCTAGTCCTTCTCTGCAGTGACAGATTTATTTTGAAGAAAAAGCAGTGGCTCTGAACTCCAAACCAGGTTGCAAGAGTGGAGTGAAACCACTGGTTTGTTTCTGAAAACTTCCATTACTATATGTTCCCCAAAACGTAACTGCTTGAGGAATAAATTGCAGGAGTTTAAATGGGTGATTGACTGCCATGCTTCTAATTAGGATCCCACTTCCCTATTTAAATATAACTAACGGAGAAAGGCACACTTTTAAAAGCATGTATAGAATAATTTGACCCAAGGAAGCATGTAGCAAGTATGATGTCATTCTGATTTGAATTGCTAGATGGGGAGGCAGAGCCCTGTGAATTTCTGTAGATACAAAAGTGGTAAATATTCATCTGCCACTTTAATTGAGTTTCAAAAACTCCTTATTTAGTAGAGGTTTCTTAGATTTAAGCTGCAATGTACAACATGACAGGACAATATATTAAAATAACTACCCCATATCAGTAATGGGTTTCACATTTTGTTTCCACCAGTTCGCCCCATATACGCCCGCTCACTTCACCCCTTCTTTGCATGCACTTTGCTCACACACACACCTTCCGCGTATGTGCCCGGCCTAAAAAAACGTGCCAAAATAGAATGGCATAGAGCTGGGGTGGGGAGTGAGCTCACCCGCAATTTCCGTTGCCGGTTCGGGCAAACGGGTCCGAACCGGCTGAATATCACCTCTGTCTCATATGTTGTCCCAAAGGTGCTTTTTCAGAAGGCAACTGGACTTTGTTTTTTTCTTTTGAAGACATTTTGCTTCTCATCCTAGAAGTTTCTGCAGTTCTGACAGGATAGTGGGGAATGGAAGGATTTATATTCCTTGCAGAGAACTGGTAATCTGCATCCTTTTAGAGCAGTGATTCTCAACCTTCCCAATGTCGTGACCCTTTAATACAGTTCCTCATGTTGTGGTGACCCCCAACCATGAAATTATTTTCATTGCTACTTCATAACTATAATTTTGCAAATTTCTGATGGTCTTAGGCGATCCCTGTGAAACAGTCATTCGACCCCCAAAGGGGTCGCAACCACAGGTTGAGAACCAGTGTTTTAGAGGATCCTTGAAGCACTTGGGGGTTTATCTGTGTCCTTAGGGTGTGGGAGTAGGAATGGATTTCCAGAGGAGGGGGATTGCAGACTATAGGAACTAGGAGCACCCTGAGGACACAGACAAACTTCCAAGTGTTTGCCTCCTAAAAAAGCACCTTTGGGACAGCCATGACCTGGATGACTGAGAATCTCTACAGACTTTTACCCCATATGTTTTCACCTTTCATTGTCATCTTATTTTTAGGGCTTACCTTCAAACTGGCATACCTCTTTCACCAGTCCTCCTTCCCCTAGTTGAGGCAGGTAGAGACTGAGGGAGGGGGTATTCTTTTTGGCTTGTTTGGAAATCTCAGAACATCATCTAAGGGTCATACTGCTTAGACCTAGCAAAGCTAAACTGCAAAAATTCCAGATAACCAGCAGGTTGAATTAAAAGTATCCTGTATGCTGCTATCCATCAATCACCAAGATGTTTGCAGTTTAAATGTGGTATACCTAACATGGCTTATTCCACATTGAGGCAATCCAGATTTGGTTTTCAAACTGCTTCTGCAAAATATTTTACAGCAGTACTGTCCTAGGCTGCTCTAGCTACCAGATTTTACAACCACAGTAAAGAGATTGTTATTTACTTGATAATTTATGCACTTTTATTTCCAGGTTCATAAAATTGGCAAAACAATTCCATTGGGACAAGGATGGGCTGCTCAGCCTTGGGCGAGTTTTGATTGATACTCTTTTTATCTCCTGCCTGAGGGTCAACCCTGCCTGGATAGCAGCAACTCCTAGTCTTTAATCCTAGTCCCCATCCATACAGGAAAACTGTATATGGAAACCCCTGAGACTGGAAAATCTAAAACCACTATGGGATATTCAACATTTCTGACTTTTGATAGCTTGAAGGTAATCAACCCTGTTTCTTCTTATCTGTGTTGTAAATGCAACCAAATCATTTTCATCCCTTTGCAGCAGAAATGGCTCCTGTTCATAGTTGCTGTAGCTAAATTGTCAATATTACACAGAACCATTGGTAGGATAATGAAGCTGCATCCCAAATCATCATGCAGGGAACTTCAACCAACGTACCCAACAAAATATGGGCTTCAAGCTAAAAGGAAGCAGGTCAAAAAAAACAAAAACCAGATGACCCTTTAAAAAAAGCCATAGCCTGGGAGTGGGGGAGAGAGGGAGAACTTTTATTTGGATTTTTAAATCTGCAGCTCTGTTAGGAACAGCCCATGGAAAATTTCCCAACCATCTGCCACAAGAATTTCTGAAATCCCATGTTGGAAATAAAATCCCTTTTAAATTGAGCTTGATACATAGTGACTTAAATGCCAGTGGTGGGATTCAGCCAGTTCGCACCTGTTTGGGAGAACCAGTTAACTTTCTAAGCAGTTTGGAGTTCAGGTTGCTGAAATAATTTCTCCCCCCCCCCCCCCCCGCTTTTACAGGGCTAATCCTGTAAGGAAGGCAGGAAGGAAACATTCTAGTGTTGTTTCTAGCCTAATCTCTATTGCCCTGCTTACAGAAACTGCCTCTCCAGTTAACCCTTATTACATTGTAACAGCTAAGGTGAAGTGCCCATTGACGTGAGTGATGTTGAGTTGGCCATGCCCACCCAGTCACATGACCACCGAGCTCTGCCTACCCAGCTGGTCATTAGGGCAGAAAAATGGTTGTTAAATTATTTGAATCCCACCACTTGACCCATCCTTGCAATTTCCTTGGCAACAGTTTTGAATGACTGCTAGTTCCTTCTTCCTGGATATGTCTTCATCTTCCTAAACTAGAACATAACTCTGGTATTTCTTGGATGTCTTCCATCCAACTCACTACAGTCTCCCATTACCTGCTGTTGTTTAGATGTATTGAAACTATGGCTTAAAATTGCTAACCACTCCCTTCAGATTAAGAAGGTACCAAACTGAGAAAGATATAGGTAATCCTTGACTTACAACAGTTCATTTAGTGACCATTCAGAGTTACAACAGCACTGAAAAAAATGACTTATGACTGTTTCTCACACTTACAACCATGGGAATGTTGCAGCAGTCCCATGGTCATGTGATCAAAATTCAGATGCTTGACAACTGCCTCCTATTTATGACGGTTACAGTGTCCTAGGGTCATGTGATCAACCTTCGAAACCTTCTGACAAGCAAAGTCAATGGGGAAACCGATTCACTTAACCGTGTTACTAACAGCTGCAGTGATTCACTTAACAACAGTAGCGAAAAAAATCATAAAATGGGGCAAAATTCACTTAATTTTGTCTCAGTTAGCATCAGAAATTTTGTGCTCAATTGTGGTCGCAAATCAGCGGCTATCTTTAATTTGTTCAAAGGCCCATATTTGGCAGGAACAGAAAATACTTTGCAACAGAACTGGAAGTAATTAAGTATTCATTAAAATACCCTGCCAAAAGGTTTCTCAGGTAGCTTCAAGTATATTTAAAATGCAATGCAATAGACAAGCGGGGCAAAGATTTATACAAGTTTCCCCCTGACATGAGAGTTCCAGCTGCTTCAGAATCAGGCTAGATCTCAAAGGAAATGCTTTTGAAACAGTTAGACTTAAATCCCTCAGAAGGCAAGTTCTGGTTCTTTATAGCAAATGCAAGATTTGGGGGTGGGGTGAAGGGGGGAATGAAGGTGTTTACAACATTCCTCAGCAGTTCATACTGAGGCCCCCAATTCCACCTCAAAAGGCTATATGGGAGTAATCCCAGCAGTCTGGAAAATGGCTTCTGAGGAACTGAATATTCTTTCCTTCCAGATGTGAGTTAGATTGGTGGTGAATACCTCTCCCAAAATGCATTCATGTGAGCACTAAGGCGCTATGTAGTGCACAGCTGGCACCTTCATATACTACCTACTATTCAAAGTGTGTTTTGAGCTACTTTGCATAAATCTGGAGACAATTAATTCTAGTTTAAGAATGGCTAGAGGTCAAGTTTGTGTGATCAGTTTATTATTATTATTATTATTATTATTATTATTATTATTATCATTATTAAATGGTCTCTCAACCTGGGTAGATAAAAAATATTGGCTCAGTGGGAGCGCAAACATAAATAAAGAATGAAGGAACTGCACTTCTATAATGCTACGTTCTGTACAGAAACCTATTTTTTTTTATTTTCCCCTCAAACAATCTTTCAGCAACCTCATTTAAGGGGAAGGGGAAGCTTCTTAATGCTTGCTATTGTTAGGCAAAATTCCAAATTTCTTTACACATGTCTCTTCTAGTTCTTTCCTTACAAAAAGGAACAGGGCTTTTAAATCAGAGGAAGACATGGCCACTGCAGCCTCAGTTACGGCAACTATTGATAGGAGAGCAGATGGGGATTTTAAATGACTGCTAGTCTAGAACACTGCTTCTCAACCTTGGTGTCTTAATGTATGATATATGATACATGTAGTTCAACTCCCAGAATTCCCCTGCCAGCTTGTAGTTGCTGAGAAACACTGGTCTAGAAAGATGAATTGTACGTTAAGGTGCCAGTCATGCTTGCCATCCCATGCAATATTTTGGCTTAACTCTTTAATTTTCTGTCCCCTATGAAAGCTATATCTAACTGCATGTGTCTGGAGTAGTCCTCTATTTCCAAACCTCCCTCCTGTTGGGGCAGGAGTAGACTTGCAAAACACCAAAGACAAGGGTGTTACCATATGTGTAAGAAAACATCCTAAAACTTCATTGAACAAATGTTTCTACTACTCCTTTGCACAGCTCCTTGGGCTCTTGATTTTCAATACTTTCTTTTCTGCAATAAAGGAAGAAAATATGAGTGGAAAAAGATATTTGAATCACTTCCTTTGAGACAGCAGTTAATCACCTTTCTTAAATATTAACAATATTAAAGGAGTGTCTCCCAAGCTGTTTTCCACCTTACCATTGATTCTCTTGTTCTCCTACGGCTGTGCCTTTTTCCTTTCTAAGCTGTGTTACAGAAGGCGCACAAGTATAACTAACATCATCTCAACAGGTCACAAAACTCTTTTCAACAGACAGCAGCAAACTGTGAAATCCCTTTGTTTAATATGCATTGCTGTTGCCAGGTCTGTTTTAACAGGTAATTGGCGCCATCTTGAGACTGAAAGCCTGTACTGTCTGCACTTTGGGGAAATGGGAAGCTATTTTTTCATACTTGAGGTTCAAGTACCCCCTCAACGGTTCTAGTTTTTATAATTGCTGGGAACGTTAGCATTAGCTATTTCTCACATTGTTGCTGATGAGAAAGAGAAGACTATTTCCTCTTGTCTATTTTCTTCCTCAAGTTGTCTCTACTATGGTTTTGTGGCCAGTAGAAAGCAAAGTTCAATTATATTTCTTTCAAAGCCTCCTCGGAATGGCACTGCAGAAATTATGTGGGGTGAAAAGGCAGCACCAATGCACCTCCACAGAGATTGTATAAATAATTTAAAATCAAGCTACTGTTGTTAGGAGGAACAAAACCTCCATCATTCAGGGTATTTATCCTTTTCTAGTTCAGCTCCCAGTTCAGGAAACTCCTTTTCACTCATCACCTCAATCCTGAGCCAATGATTCAGCCAGAGTAACTGCAGATTTCATGGAACTATACTTGAAAATAAGTGTATTGGAACCATTCTGTATGCTCAGAAGCATGTAGGTGGCACTTAGCAGTCCATACATTCATTTCCACAGGCTACAGAGTGTAAAACAGAGGCATGTTTGCATCTGAACATCTTAAACAGATCACAGAAATTCAGTGCTAGTGTTATTCTGACTCTTCTCATATAATGTATACTATCTGATGTGTGCTGTTCCTATTTAGAACACTTGCCCAGAGTTAGGCTTGAGATGGTTAAAACTGTTTTCTTCGCCCAAGGGAATGATGGGCTATGACCAACTGGATCCAGAAAGGAGAAACCCATCAGTTCATTCAGGCCAGCATCATTAAAGGCAAAGATGCTGGGCAGTGAGACTGATCAAGAATCTTTCTTAAGGTGGAACCTGACTGTGTGTTTTCTTTGGTAGAGGAGTAACAAATTGCATTGTAACATCATGCCACAAACTCACTCAATCACATATTTGTCTGCAATGTTGCAATACAAGTATGAAAGGGCAGAGTTAGTATTTTGATGTCATGATGTAGGACTCATCGTTTTAGTGTCATTCTGATAAGGAATAGCAGCCTGTGGTGGCCCTTGAATTGAGGGCCTTAGAATGGGGACTTTCAGAGTCTATAAACCCTTCCCCCAAGGAACTCTCTTTATCTTAAACACTCCACCAAAGAAGAGGTCGAATCTAGAGGAACAAGGGTTAAAAAGATTAGCGTTTGCTAGAAGAGGTTGCTTACTTGATGCTGCAAATATCAGTCTGCCCAGAGCTGACTCTGGGCATGGATAGAAGATATGCAGGGGTCTTGAAGTTTATTACTGATATGCTTGGGGAAAGTGGTTTATGTGCATATTTGTACACTCTAAGAAGTGGCTGCAATGAGCATTCACTTGTTCTTTGAAATGTGTGGAGAGAGCTATCAGTGTTTCTAAGGGTGTTTTCCACATTTTGAAGTCCACATACTTTTTCATGGCTCCTGTCAAACATACAGTGTGATGGGCAAAGATATTTCCATAACTATATGCCTAGAGATTTGGGTGTGCTTAAAAAAAGATACATTCTTGGAGAATATCTGTGCATTGCTCATGCTTTGTGTGTATTCTTTGGGGACTTTTTGGTGAATCTGAAGGAAACATCATTGCCTTTTGCAACTAATAACATAAGGAACAAGAACCGTCTGAGAATTTGCCACAGTTTAGAGAAGAGCCTAATGCTGAGAACGACTGAGGGCAAAAGAAGGGGACCACAGAGAATGAGGTGGCTGGCTGGAGTCACCGAAGCAGTAGGCGTGAGACTCCAGAGATGGTAGAGGACAGGAAGGCCTGGAGGAACATTGTCCAAGGGGTCAGATGGGTCAGACACAACTTCATGATTAACAACAACAAAAAGAGAATATCTAAGTTTCAAATCTTGGCAAAAAGGCTAAGAAGAACTAAGTTGTAAAAACTAAAATGCTGGACTTGAAATGGTGAGAAATACATCCAGTTCTTGCTCAGCCATGAAATGTCCTGATTTGTTTTGACACATACTTAAGCCTGAATCAGAACAACAAGCACAACTGCAGTATTCCAATATTCGGTGGGCTCAAACTAGAAAACCTTGTTATGACTTAATATGATGGCCTTGTTAGATCAACCTGCTAAGACAAGGTTTTGCTTCCCACAAGATGCTGAACTCAAAGTTCCCAAATTCATTTTAGGCAACACTAGACTGCTGTGCAAATTCATCCCCAGTAAGGCTTTAGTTGCTATGGTTCAGTGTAACATAGTCCTCCACAAAAGTAAAGGGAGAAATCATATGCATGGATTTGGGAGTTTGGAAACAGGTCAGCATTAGAACAAAATGGCAGTAAAGAGAGCCCTAGTCCCAAAACCGAACTGCACAATTTCACAAGATAGGTATTAGATCGTATCATTTCAGAACACAGGTAGATAATTCTAAAATAAAACATAGGAAAAATTGTGAGGCTGTTTTTGTTTTGTTTTTCTATACAGGTAGAGGCTATCCTTCCTTCTATCAAAACAGATCCATCTCATATTTTCCAACAAAGCGTAGGCACAGAAATATGAACATAGAGGGGTCACCTGCTGGTGACCTTTGAGGTTACAAATAGAGGTCCCAACATACTTGGGTGCAATTTCCTTCTCACTTCACCATTCCATTCTCTGCCTGAAATGGCAGGTAACCTGAGAGGAGAATGTGGTGTGCAAATTGATTTGGAGCCAATCGATGGTGTGGAGTGTGGCTCTGGCCAGCCGCTGTGTCACTGATTGCCTGCAGATCGATTCTTATGCCACTCTTGTTCAGCATGCCTGCCATGTCAGACCAAGAGGGGGCAAAACAAGGGTGAGAAAGAGGCCATACGTTCTCCAGACAGCTTTGAAAGACACCACACACACACACAGAGAGACACACACACACATACACACACCCAAATTCCAGGATGTGCAAAGAAACTTGAAATCTCTCCCTCTGCCATTTTATAGGCTCTTCTAGTATGACCAGGAAAAGTATAGATTGTCTCTTTATATGTGGAAATGATTCATTTGAGGATACCAGGAATTTATTTGATTATTTTTATCATGGTTTAGATCAAGAAAATATGAATAAAGCTACTATTATCTAATACAAGGAATCAGCACTGGATTAACTGAAAGAAGATTACCGCTGAATATAATATACATGATGAATGTGAACAAAAGAGGTTTTCCTCCATCCATCTCTTACCAAAGTAGACATTCTTAGTTTTGTTAATTAGTAGAATTAACAAAGTTGATTCTGGACAATCAAAAGAAAGTTTTTGAACAAAACACATCATTCATCAAGAAAAGATCTGGCAATCCATCATTCAAATTCATGGAAGAGGAAGATATACATCAAACTTGATTGCTCTTCTTCACCCCAAAGACGGTGAAGCCAGCAGTTTAATAAAGATTTCATAAGTGCTATGGCATCACATTCCAATCCATCCCCCAAAATTAAAGCATGATTTATAATCTGACAATATTATATACTTGCACCTTATATACTGTCCTTAAATGCTGACCTATAATGAGAAGTTCTCCAGACATGATCAACATGAACTAAAACATTAAGCCAAATCCGTAAAACTATAAAACATAATATGTCACAAAGCTTCAAAAATAAAGGAGCAAAGAGTTGGTACACTCAGCAAGTTTATTAGATACAATGTTGAGGCTAGAAAGCCTACTTGGTCAAAATAAGGCCAAATATTTTGTATTCATTGTACTTATTGCATTGTATTCATTCAGAGTCTTTATGCAAAGACCCAGTTGTCTAGAAAGGTTCTAGTGCTGGGAAAGGTGGAAGAAAAGAGAATGATCAACAGCAAGGTGAATGAACTCAGTTAAAGCGGTGGCCTGAAGGACTATGTTAGGGATAGATTCTCCTTGGGGATGGGGGTGTGCTTGCTAAGAGTTGACACCTATTTGATTGCATGACCTCTGTAGTTACCATATGCTAAATAAATAAATAAAGCATATTTGATGGCACATAATCAATCAATGAATCATGGTCATGTAATTATGCATCGAATCACAATGTTAACTTGTACTTGAGAATAAGTCCCATTCAATAAGTCGTATTTCCTATATTAAGATGCATAATTGCTGTCAAATTATTTTAAAAGCCTAACTACATTTTAGCGCACCTTCATTAAAATTTGGTAAGGACATAAGTCAAAAATTATTTGCTTACAGATAATAGCCTCTGATAGGCTTATCTTTACTCACCATTAATTTGTCTAATTTCCTTTGTAAGCCATCTAAGTCAGCCGTGAGTTCTGGGGCGAAAGATAAGTTAATCAGATACTCTGGCTGCTGCTGGTGGCTGCTTTTCAGATTCCTCTTAGCTTCAGGAGAAGCTGGTTTAGTGACATTATTTGCAGCTGCTTTACGAGGCTTCAGAGAAGAAGCCTTGTCAGTCAAATCCTGTTTTCAAAATCGGTACAAGACAAAGTAATAGAACCGAGTCAGTTACAGATAAAGATTTTGGTATCTTTATGTTCCCAAATCAGGAAGAGGCCATTTAAAGTAAAAAAAAATGTTGGGCTTTTCTCTAAAACAGAAATTGTGGCAATAACTCCTGGATTATAAAAGTCAAAACACAAGGGATTCTTCCTCCCTGAATATATTAAAAATAGCAGTGGAAATTTCTTTCTTACAAGTTGGTAGAAGATGGTGGGATCTATTCCCTTGCTCTCTTTACCTCTTTAGTATAGTTCACAATTAGGCTATGTGAGAGGTTCTGTAAGAAACTACCTGATGCTATGTGAGAAACTTTGGGAAAACCTAGTGCCTTCAGTGGCTGTGAACTCCATTTGTATTTAAATGACCATCTTTGGAGGCAAACAGAATTCCTAGAAAATAAAAGAGGTTTATACATATTCAAGTGTATTACCTTGAATGTAGTGAGATCAAGGAAATGTCCAGGGACTACAGTGGTGGTAATTCTCACTTGCATAGAAGAAGCCAAAACTGAACCGGATAGAGCTGGGATTGATATTTCTCCTTTTTTAATACAGCTAGTCCTGTGTTTTGTTTTGTGACCATTTGAAGTTACAATAGCACCGAAAAAAGTGACTTATATGACTGTTTTTTCACAAATTTATAACCATTGCAGCATCCCCATGATCACGTAATCAAAATTCAGACACTTGGTAACTGGCTCATATTGATGAGTTGCAACGTCTCAGGATCATGTCTCAGGATCACCTTTTGCAACCTTCTGACAAAGTCAATGTGGAAGCCAAATTCATTTAACTCCTGTCCCAGTCCGTCCAACTGTCCCCACACACAAAGTTTAACATGGTTATTCCACACTGCCAAGCCCCTTTTTTATTCCCCAAATACTGATCACAAATGCAGTCTTTTAGGGATCTGCTTCCTGCAAAGTCAATGGAGTCAAAGCCCAACAAAGTAAATGAGTAGTCCAAGAGAGAAGGAAGTCAGCAGGGCCAAACAAAGTCCGTACAAGTTCGTAGATCCAAAGGATGAGGAAATCATCATGAAGTCAAAGGGATCATGGCACAACAAAGTCAGTATAAGTCCATAGTCAAAACCACGAGAAAAACAGCACAGAATCAAGGAGTCAAGGCATAAACAACTCAATGGATCCAAGGAAGTTAAGAGTATGAACAACAGATTGTGAATAGTTATCTCTGACAACCCTCAGGCTCCAAACTCTGAGCTAAATAGGTGCTGGCCAGTGCGACTCATTAGGAAGGGTGAGGCTTCCTCCTTATGAGTAGGGTCACCAACCACCATTGTGCCTCCCTCCACATGGCTCTGCACACCCTAGGATCATGTGGGGGACACAATTCTTTCTCTTCACTACTGACCAGCTGTATCTGCGTCTTTTCTCCAGCCCACATGGACAGCTGGTCATCTTATGCTTACTAGTTGCAGCTGTGTTTCTCTTTCTGCCTGCACAGCCAATTGTTGAGGAGAGCTCCCTCTCTCTCTCTCTCTCTCACACACACACACAGAGAGAGAGAGAGAGAGAGAGAGAGAGAGAGCGCTAAATGTTCAGGAGATCTCTCTCTCTTTCTCTGTGTGTGTGTGTGAGAGAGAGAGTTTCCCATCTTCTTTAGTTTTAATCACTACTAACTAACGTCAGCACTATGATTTTACAAGTATTTGACCCCTATACATATAGCTGGATTTGGAAAAAGTATAGAAATTTTGGGTAGTAGTCAAAATATCCAAAATTTTGTAGAAACATCTATTAAAGCATGGAAAATTATATTTCAAGGTGATTCATTATCAACTTTATTACTCAACTTGGCAATGATCAAAATAATTCAGAAAAGATATTCAACTCATAAATGAAACAACAGCACTTGAGCAAGCATATGATTTGGAATCTTGAAAACATTAGAAATTTTACACAATCCAATAAAGAGAAAAATAAACTAAGGATATGGCAAGCAACTAAGGAAAATCCTATAGGCTAGCGTAAATGGTGGAAATACATTTCGGATCAACAGCAATTTGATATAGCAGGAAGTCAGAGGTGTCTTGCTAATGGGGACTAGCAAACCAGAAAATTGGTAACTAGAAATAATGCACTATACTCTCATAGTGATCTAAATATATTATATATTCCAAAAAATAACTACTTTTACAGGTAAAACAAACTGTAGGGGTGGAAAAGTGACAGTTTAATGATTCTACTAAGTCAAGTAAACAAACCTAGTAGAAGAACTTCAGAAAGAAGGGCTATTTGTAAAACTGGACTCTAAACATTATAAAAACAACAGTTTGAAATAAAATTAGCAAATTTGGAAAACCAAAGCTCGCTCCCTCCCTCTCCCTCTCCCCCCCCTCCCCCCCCTCTCTCTATGTATTTGAAAGATACTGAAGGAAATCAGGCAACACGAGTTCATGGCAGTGGCTTACGAATAGTACATTAAAGAAAGGAAACAGAAGGAATCCTTTGTGCTGCCCAAGAATAAGCACTACACACAAATGTTATTAAGTCAAACAGAAATATACCAGTTCAAATAGTAAACATCAACTGTGCCAAGATAAAGATGAAACAGTTGACTATTTTAAGTGGATGCAGCAAAATCACACAGATTGATGACAAAAAGAAAACATGATTCAGTTGGGAACAAATGCACTGGCTTTTATACAAAGTACATGGATTCACAGTCATTAAGAATATTGGAAACCTGAAGTCATAGATAAAGTACTAAAAAAATTAAGGAATTCTAAAATTCAGACTGGTCAACCTCTGGAGGATACCTTCCCAGATGTATTGTCATTGAAAAGAACTATCTTTGAGTTATTGACATAGTAATTCCAGGAAGAAATAATGTTGAAGACAAGGAATTGAAGATTTCAAAATACCAAGATTTACAAATAGAAGTCCCAAATATTAGAGAAAATTGACAGTTATATAAATTATTATTGTGGCACTAGATGTGGACCAGAGGTGGGATTCAGCCGGTTCGCAGTTTTGGGCAAACTGGATGTTAATTTTACATCCAGTTCACTGAACCGGTAATTGCAAGGACTGGCTGGCCCCGCCCACCCCTCCCCTCCCCTACATCCAGTTCACTGAACCGGTAATTGCAAGGACTGGCTGGCCCCGCCCTCCCCTCCCAAGAATGTCCATGTGGCCCATTCATCATGCCAGGTAAGTGCAGTGCCCACGTAGAGGCTCTGGGAGGGTGAAAAACAGGCCTACTGGAAGTTCCAGAAGTGTGGAAATGGGCTCATTTCCAGCTTTCAGAGGAGCCCAGGGGTTTTCGCCCTCCTGGAGGTTCAGGGAAGCCTCCGGAGCCTGGGGAGGGCAAAAAAACAGGCCTACTGGAAGTCCAAAAATGGGCCTGTTTTGGGCCTCCAGAGAGCCTCCGAAGCCTGAAACAGGCCATTTTTACCATCCTGGAGGCTGAAGGAAGCCTCTGGAGCCTGGGGAACTCGAAAATGCCCTCTCCCCGCCATGGTGCAGGAAGTCAAGTAGGCCACGCCCAACATGGTCATGGCCACCCAGCAACCTGGCAGAGAACCAGTTGCTAACATTTTTCAATCCCACCCCTAATGCGAACCCATGAGGAAAAAGGAATCCTCTGAGGATTTTACTCAGCTACTCGTTGTCGACAATAGGAGGATGCAGCTCATGTCCTATTCAAGGCCATTGAATCAGCACTGTTAAGAAGACATCTCCCTGGTCATGTGGTCAGCATGGATTGCTTAACTTGAAACAAATCACAGCAGACCAACTGCATTGTTGGGCATCTCATACATAATCTCATACATAATTAAGTACTGTTTTATGATTCGCTAGCCCTAGAATTGTGAATTGAACTTCTCTGAGAACTTTCCTATTAAATAGTATACAAATTGGATAAATTGGATTTAGCACATGATATACATGAACTATATACTTATATATAGTTCTTTTGACTATATATAAAAGGATAATTGGCTGATGGCTGATACTTTCAGAGATAAAGACATCCTATAAATGAAATTGAAACTGCCAGAGATATGTCCTATTTGATTTTTTATGACTCGTGGCTTTTTAAAAGGTCTTTGAATACCTTTTGGACTATTTGCTGTTGACCTCAGATTTTTTTCATGTACTTACAAACAGATACACACACACACACACACACACACACACCTTAGTGGAGGGTTTCAAAAAATTTTAGAACCTCTTCTGTATGTGTGGCCTGCTTTGTGGGAGTGGCTTGCCGGCCATGTGACAGGGTGGGAGTGGCTTGGCAGTCATGTGACTGGGTGGGTGTGGCCAACTTGTAAAATGTGGTGAAACTCACTTAAAAACGCTCTTGCTTAGCAACCAAAATGTGGGCTCAGAAACTCTGGCATTTGAAGCATGCAAGTCTTAAAGCTGTCAAGTTACAAGACCCTTGTACCCCTAACCTTTTAGAAAAAAACCCAGGGGTGTTCAAACTTGACAGCTTTAAGACTTGTAGACTTTAACTCCCAGAATTCCTCCTCCAGTCATGTTGGCTCAGGAACTCTGGCACTGAAGTGTACAAGTCTTAAAGCTGTCAAGTTACAAGACTCTTGCACCCCTAACTCTTTAGAAAAAACCCCAGGGGTGTTCAACCTTGACAGCTTTAAGACTTGTGGACTTCAACTCCCAGAATTCCTCCTCTTTCTCTTCATCTTGCGGACAGGCGGGGGGAAGGAGATGGAACCGGTTCTAAATGGCACTGTAGATTTGTGGAACCTCTTCTATAGAAGAGGTTAGAACTGGCAGGAACCCACCCCTGACACACACATACACACACACACATTTTTCAGTATTACCATTTGTCTTATATGCACTCAGCTTTCATGTTTGGAAAGAATTGTTGATTTCCTCTCTCCATCCCACAGTTTCAGGACAGGTGTATCTGTCACTAAAAAAAGGCCTTAATTAAGATGGATTCATTGTGATTTCAGTGTAGTTTTTATGTAAGCTTGATAAATTTATCACAGACAATCCTAACAATCCATAATGAATTATATCTACTCCAGCTTCAAGAGTATCCAATTAATTTTCTATTTGTGAAATGAAAACAGGAAATGAAATATTGTGTAGATGTTTAAAGTCAAAAGCAATCCTAATTAATGCCTTGGACAGTTGTCTATGTATGGTAAGCTGCCCATGGATTGGTACCAATTTTTGTGCACCATCACTTCCTGCAGAGGAAGAAAGTTCAGTGCTTTTCAAGTTTCTATTAATTTTGCACAGAAAGAAAAAAACACACAAAAATATGTGTTTAACATTTTATGTATAAATGTGCAGATTTACCATAAAACAGATATCCAGAGAAAGGCCTGGATCAGATTTGTCTGTAGGGAATGGTGTCCAAAAATCAATATGGCGACTGTAACCACACAAGCAAATGCCTTATGTGCATTTCATTGTTGACATCTTGACTGTTGTGACCATCCCTATCCCACATTGGATACCACTGACCTGCAGTTATATATTCCAGATGTCTTTGATCAATTGACAACTTTTCATTGATTCTCATCCAGTATTTCCCTCTTTTCTCATATACGTCTTTGTTCAAATCAGGATTGGTGCATCATTTACTCACTGCAGATGACAGAATCAACCCAACCTTGCAAAGCTTGAAACAATTAAGCAGGATAATTTCTAATTAGTGTTCCAATGGGAAGCACCACCAAAACCCAAGCAATAGGAGATCTGATTTTAAAAAAATAAAAAATCCAGAAGACATTGATGAGCTCCTCCTTTTTGTTTCCTAAGCAAAAGTACATAAACGTGCAGAAATCAAACTCAGCTTGAGGGAGAATTTACATTTATGTCATTCAAACACAACTTCAAAAAGATTATGCTAATAATTTCCTAACCACTTCCATTTAATAATTTCCTAACCACTTCCATTTTCACAAAGAAAGAAACATCAACCTAATACTACATCTTCTTAACATCATGAAAAAATCAGTTAACAGGATAACAGTCAAGAGAAGTTTGGTCCTATCCAACTTTGGGCTGCCTCCCCATGGAAAGCTATTAGATATGTCTAAAAAATACTGTATCTAATACTTTTTCTAGACATTACAGTATTAGATATGTTATATCAATATTAAGAGTAGACAAATAATGAATATGACTGTAAATTTTAATTGTTATTGCACAAGACATTTGTACCCAGACAACACACTGCTTAATGGAAGATCGATTGTTTGTATTAAAACAAAATAATAAAAAAAAAAATTAAAAATATATGTCTCGAGGTTTCTCTTAATTTCATGTAGTGTAAGAGCAAAGTTCAATCAAACTGATTCATCTAGTATCTCTATTGAGCTTCCTATGCAGGGTAACTGATTTAATTACAGTAAGGACATCTATCATTATACCACTCCAGAAGCAAATGTGGGAGAACTCTAGTTTTAGATTCTGCTTAAAAATATCAAAAAAGATATAAACTAAATAGAGACTGTATGACTGACTGTAGCAAAAGCAAGCAAACATTTGACTTGGGAATCATATTGGTGGATTGTGTGCTTCTGAAAATGCATCCGACACATGGGTGTGGTTGGGATTTTTCATGTCTTTTTGAGTGGTTGGGAGAGGATTGGGGGGATATCCAATACATGTTATTGCTAATGTTTTACTTTGCAGATTATTTTTTTTCTTCAAAATAGGAAAACCATCCCACCATTTTTCAGCAATTGCATCATCAGCTTTTGGCTTCTGGGCATGGGGTCAGTAACACCCTTAACCATCACGATGCCCCTCCATATGGCATGGGGCTATATGGAAGCATCAGGACAAAACCATTTGCAGGCTTCTTTCAGCTGCTTCTTTCAGCTGCTTCAATATCTTTCCTGGCTCTGTGTTCATGCGAAGCTACTTCACAACAGTCTTGGGAGAAGTGTTTTTCTCAACGTGTCCATTCCAATGCAAATGACAAAGGTCTTCAAAACAGCTATAACAAGTCTTCTATAGCGGGTATTTTTCAGAGTTGGCAAGTTTAAGATCCCTTTAGCTCCCAAAACTCCTCAGCCAACATATCTTAAAACCATCAAGTATGAAAATACAATTCTAGAAGAAATCCTGCACTTCTGCTAGTGTGCTTTTTTAAATACCTCATTTGGATGTTTTGCACAAACCTTGTGTTATTAGGATGTTATCCTGTTATGTTATTACAGTGTGCTATATGTCCTAAATACTATAAACAACTATGACCATTAAAAAGATAGACATCAACTTAGCAAAGCTTCTTAGTTTGCCTCTAAGAGGAAACCTATTTTGATATTTGGCATTCTTCTACTGGATGTTGCTTTTCACTTAGACGTTCACGTTTTTCCCAGAATGGATCCAGAGATTCTAGCTTGTTTTCTGGTTTTCCCAGATGACATGGTCATTAACACTTCCAATAGCAAAGTAAATCTGTACATCAGAAGCAGGGAGAAAAATAAAATATGAAAAAAATTAACTAAGACCTTAACAAATTTTGTTATTCCATACACTATTTTGCTGTCCAGTTGCCTTTGTAATTTCTTTTGTTCATGCTTATGAAGGCTACCTCGCAAATGTGGGGGATACAGCTATCTGAAGTTGATTTGCTCATATCATTCCATGAAACTTTCCCCGTGTTAAGCCTGAGATCATTACATTGACACCAGAAAAATAAAGAACGAAACCTCTCATTCTGAAACACAAGATGGTGGTCTGCAGAAAGAAAAGTTCTTTATGGCCTAAGTCATAGTATGAAAAGCTCTTATTAAATTTTTTTCCTTTTTAATAAAAGCTTCTCATATCATGAGTCCCTTTTCAGAACTGAATATTGCAGCCACTTCCTGCCCTTGTCTGCTATCTGACATTAACATGTCCAACACATTTCACCAATAATGAGTTGATTTAAACTTTTTTAAAAAATAGAAAGTTAAATAAATAAATAAAGCAAATAAATCTATAGAATACCAAAAGGGGAAATAATGTTTTTTCATTCAGAAAAGCACTTCCTTTTTTTAAATATTTACATTGTCACCAGCAAAAAATACCTGTGCACAGAAGTAGGTGACACAATAACCCAATGAATAGCTGTTGTCTGTCAGCCGGTAAATCTTCCCTCTATGTCTGAGTATACCAAACTAATGGAATGCTTCTTTGCAGGTTGCAGCTCCTCCCATCTGGGGCACCAGCTGTTGCACTCAGCAAGTTGTTGGCAGCTACAGGTTAAATAGCTTAAACATTTGCAATTTGTCCTTGTCCTCAATTAGTGAAAAAAGCCTGATAAATGTGGCAAAAAGGACCTAGAGTTTTTATTGAAGTTTGAAAGAAACAACAATATCATTCTCATAATTCAGTTCACAAAGTTATCCCTGATTCAATTTGCCTAAATTAGCCTTCCCCAACCTGGTACCCACCTAGCGTACTTTTGTTCCTGTCAATAGTTTTGAGTGCTTGTTTTTGACCCAGCCTCAAGGATTGGGGGTAAGAGGCGCTGTTTTGCCATGGTCCCCTTACTTACTGTATGGCTAGTGTTGAAGAATGGGAAGAAATGGCCCGTAGCTTGTGGGGCACTAAGAATTCAATGTCTTTTCCTTCTGTTTAATGTTTATTTAACATCTACCTTAAATTACTGCCCAGTGTGATCAAGCAGATGGGTGCCCTCCAAGTCCCATCTATTAAACAATGTGATTTTGCAGGACCTGGGAGGTACACCTACATGGTTGCAGCACCTGCCCTCTGGAATGATATCATTCCAAAGAGTTGCATGGCTCTCACCCTTATGACATTCAGGAAACTGTTAAAAAATTGGTACTTCTCCCACGCACTGAGATAGTATAGTTATAGAGAAAGTTGTTTAGCCTTGCTTAACTTAAGATTGATTGCTGGCTCTTCTGGTTGGCTGTATTGTTTTTTTATATGTATTGCTTCATGTTTTATTTATAAACCAGAGTTGTCCAAAGGTTAAATGGCCTCAATATTTAAATAAATCAAAAATAAATACAAGTTCCATCATCTCCAGTCAATATGACTACAGTGTCCATTATTTCTAATCAGTGTGACCAAAATAATGTTAAATGAAGGGGATGGGCCCAGCGTATCTGGAAGCACAAGAATAAAGGAAACTAGAAGGTACTGTATATGCCATAAAAGTTTGCTTGTTCAGAAATTCTTCCTGGAAGAGAAAGATCTTAGCTTTCTGGCAACAATGCAGCACATTAAAGTCTAAGCTTTCCCTGAGGCTTTTTATTATTTGAATCTGTTCTTAGTTTACTGGGGTGTCTGACCACAGATCTCTGGATAAATTACTTGTCTGCAGTTGATACCATCTGTGGTAGACTATGTTGTATGAACAGAGAGAATCAAATATGACTGCAGGGAATGTTGGATACTTTCAAGGACTTACTCAGCTTACCAGCAGCCATGACAGCATTAGAAACATATGGATATACAAAGATCTGTTCTGTCGGGTCATATTAATTGCCTATTTAGCCTTTCCCCAAATTTCAATATTCAGATGCTATCGTCTACCACAGCTATTGGCCATATTGAATGGGTTGATTGGGAGTTGTAATGATCTCAGCTAGAAGACTGATCTAGCCCAATATTGCCCACTGGACTTGATCTAAATCAGAGGTATCCACAACCTGTGGTTCAAAAAGTCAAGACTGAAGCTTAAAGTTCCCCCCTTTGTTATGTGCAGTTGTACCATCATGGCTTTCCCCTTGACTTTTTGAAGCACACATTGCAGATACCCCAGGTCTAAATAAACTGAATATGTATCTAAATCTGTGTATCAGAGTTACAACTAATGTGCCTAGTTTATGTTCCTGGCAAGTAAATGGAGAAAAGTCTTTAAAGAAATATTTTGGAAACTTGTGGCCTAAGAGATACCATGATGACATTTTGTGGTTTAGTTGATACCACAAAAGTTTTAATCAGAAAGAGAAAGCATTCAAACACTGTAAATGTGTGCCTGTTTTAAATCAGTACTGTAACAATAGACCATGCTGCTTTCCTTACTCTCTTCTCCCTCCCAACTCTTACAAAATTAATTTGGCAGAAGCAGGATATATTTTACATAGATTAGTGATAAATCATGTATTTTTAATGAATATCAATAGGAGAAACCCCATGACATAGGCCTGCTATCTAATTTGATTAAACTGTGCTTAAGGCAAACCTACCTCTCTGGCTAGGGAATACCATTATAATGACATTGTGAGGATTATTGCAAGCAGTTTTAATGATTTAATGAACTGCCTCTATATTTAGTTCAATGGCTTTAAAATGATTAGTGTTTCAGAAAAATTAGCTCACTTTGATTTTTATTCTGTTTGATGGTAAGTTTAAATAACCTAGCTCTTCTTAACACAGCTGAAAACAAAGAGAAGGATGTTGGAATCACAGCCAGGTAGAGTTAAAAAATTGCTACAGCAGCTAAGAATAACTATTTGTCTGTATACTAGAGGTTATGACTACAGTAAGATGGGCAATTTCTTTTCTTTCTTTATTTTGTTTTCAAACTAAGTCATCCAAAAAGTCAAACTTTCTTTTCCCACTTACTTAATACAGTCTTACAGTCATCAAAAGGGCTCAGAGAATGTCTCAATTGGTTTCATCCTAATCTGGGTGAAACAGCTGACATTGACTGGCCTTAAGTCTTTTCTCCTAGCTAGTCTGTCTATCTCTACCCTCAGAGTTTGCCTATGCTGTTTTTAAAAAAATCCATGTTCCCAAAAACAATTTAAATATATCAATTGTTTGTACAATAAGTTGCCTTAAACCAAATCAAAATAAAATAAAGTAACCTGGCATTCTTGACAGAGTTTGACAAACAAACATCTCTGTCCATGAAGTTCACTATTACCTAGAGCAGGGCTGTCAACCTCCCAGCCCATGGGCCAGATGTGTCATGTGCTGGCCACGCCCAGTTTAGCAAAGGGAGGAAAAGTCCCAATCCATCATGTGATGCTGTCGTGAGGATGTGAGTTTGACATCCCTGACCTAGAGTGTAAACCTTAATACGATACTATGCACACATACATGTAGAGAATCAAGACGGTGACACTGAGAAAAATAAGCAAGAGTCCCTGCAGGTACTCCTCGACTTTCAACCATTTGTTTAGTGACTGACATTACAATGGCACTCAAAAAATGACTTATAACCACTCTTCACACTTAACAATCGTTGCAGCATCCCCATGCTGCATGGTCATGCAATCAAAATTGACAGCTGGTTCGTATTTATGACAGTTGCAGTGTCCCAGGCTCACGTGATCATCTTTTTCGATTCTCTGATATCCAAAGTCAATGAGGAAGCCAGATTCTCTTATCTTAATCGTGTCACTAATTTAACAGCTGCAGTCATTCACTGTGCAAGAAAAGTCATAAAACGGGGCAAAATTCACTTAACAAATTTCCCACTTAGCAACATAAATTCTGGGCTCAATTATGGTCATAATCTGAAGACTATCTGAATGTCTTCTCATTAATAAGCAGCTTACTTATTTCCTTACTGTACTAAGAAATGCCGGGAATGGAACTTAGGCTCTTCTGTAGTTTTAGCAAGCACTTTACATTTCCTTTATGCATCTTACCATTCCCATATTTCAGTCATCTGCACCTCCTCCTTGAAAAAAGCAAGTACATTGTGCATTACATTTTGGGCCGGCAAACCAGTTGGAAAGCAGCCTCCCACTCTGACCAAATTCCAGAGAAAGAAGTAGTGATGATATTGTGCAGTATCTGCATCCAAGAAAGAATGAGAAAGGAAAGAATGGGCGAGAAAAAAATAGTATTGATTTGATGAAGGACTCCCAAGAAGAAGACGTGTCTGTCAGAACAGAAGTCCCAAAAGAGTTAGGTAGAAAGATTGGATGGTTCTTTACAAGTAATTATTCTGCTGCTTTTAACTGAATGGGATCTGTATGTTCTTTTCACACAGCAGGGGTGTGTGCTTATTATCAAATAGATCCACAGGAGAATAAATGGAGATCTTAGGATATAATGACCCAGACAAATGTTATTTCGTTATCATTATCCTTCCCAGAGACCAACTTAAAATTATTCTGATAACCTGGGAAGAGCATGGTTTCAAGTAGACATTTTTCTCAAGACAAGATCGACTCATCAGTTAGTATCCAAGCTGTTTTAGGAGACAGGCACACATATAGTGTACGTCATTGATAGAAAAGCAAAATGCTTTCATCTAAACACATTTTCCCACCTATAAAGTAATCAAACCAATTTATTCATTTACTTATTTAAATTTAGGTATTGTCCAGTGCCAAACCAATGCTAGGCAATTTACAAACATAATTTTTTTAAAAATATGGACAAAACAAGACGGGATCTGATCAGTTTATACACACACATGGACAGGTGTTCCATTCACCTTAACCAAATGCGTAGAAAAGCAACCAGGCTTCAAGGCCTTCTAGAACATCAACAGGATGGAAGCCACATGAATTCCAGGGGGTGTCTCATGCCAGAGGGCAGGGGCTGTGGCAGAGAAGGCACAATTCTGGTTTTAAATAGATCAAGGGTGTCAAACTGGATTTCATTGAGGACCATATCAGGGTTGTGTTTGACCTTGGGAGCCAGGGTTCACTCATGTTAGGGGCTTCTGTGGTGGCCCAAGCACTCTGCCAGCAAAAACAGGTTCCCCAGCTTCCTTTTTCAGTTGCAGCAGCCTCCTGCAACCCTCTGCCTGTGAAAAAGGAGCTTGGGAGTGCTGCCTGTCGCTCTCCCAAGCTCCATTTTAGGCTGTGATGGCCTCCTTGAGCCCTCTGCCAGTGAAAACAGAGCTCAGGAAGGCTGCACACAGCACTCCCGAGGTCCGTTTTCACTAACAGAGGCACCACGGGCTGGCCCTTCGCTGTTTCCAGGTCCAAATTTAACCACCCTGCAGGCCGATTCATCCGGACCTTGAGTTTGACACCCCTGAAATAGATGGTACTATTTAATCACAGGAACCTGGATCATGGCAACTCTGAGAGGATATACTGGCCACCTTATGCCACGTAGAGCTTTGTAGGTGATGACCAGTACTATACATTAAACTTATGCATTAAACCCTATAACTAACTAAGCAGAAAACTGCTTAAGGGTTTTTATAAAAAATTGTTCTATCATAACATAACAGTTCTCTTGAAGAAATAGATTTTTTCCCTTCTTGAAAAAGAACAGACTTTTCTGCAAAAGAATTTGGAAGTAGAACACAAATTATTCAGTTCATCTGAGTATGTCAGCTTTAAAAAAATGTAAAAATTGATTAAAACACCATTATCAATCATTGGCTTTTGTTTTTAAAAGAAAAAATGTATCTTGAATGTGTTGCAAGAAATAATTATGACTTTCATAAATATGTGGAAACAATAACCGTGAATTAAAAAGAACACTAGCCAGTATACTATTGACAGAAATATTTCTTTTCAGTGAATTGTGAAAAGAGTATCCATTGGATTTTTAGAAAATGTCATGAAATAATGTCTGTCTCTCTCTCATGCATGCACGTACACGTGCGTGCACACATATACCCACACAGAAAGCAATACCTTTGCTGTAAAAGGAAAGAAGCAAATACAGAAAACTTTATTTTCTCAGTGCTGACCTATTTTATTCAGGTCTAACAGCTAAGATGCTCCCAATTCTTTGGAACATGGATTGTAAAGCTATAACACTCCTCAATTACTTCTTGTTGGCCAGACAAGCTAAACCTGCAATTTGACAATGCATCATGATCTAAGGCAGTAAACTTTATCTCACAGGGGTCATGAGAAAATGGCCACAGATACCTCTTGGTAACATTTATGAGATAATTTCTCACAGTTATCATCCAAGCACTTTAAAAGCATGAAAAGATATGTTATCTGCACGCTTGGTTTATTATAAGGTGTGGGTGACAATCTTCTACAAAGCCACTTAGAAGTAACTGTTGTATAATGTTCCTGCAAAAAGAAAAAAAGAAAGAAAGAAAAGCAATTCGGAAAAATGGTTTCTTGACAGTGTAAGTAGTAGGAATAATAGGGCAGGCTCCAGTCAAGGGATTACCATATTCCCTGACCCAAATCTTCACTTTCATTCTTCCCTGCTATCAATGTTATCCTCAGAAGTACAGAAATCTATTCCTTTATGATTTTCTAGTGAAAATATCCGGTTGCTTAATAAAATACTTTGAAATCAGTGTTTTAACATGTAGTTAATGAAAACATATTTTTTATAATTAACATAAAAAATACTGCAGACCTCAGTTTTAGAAATGTTCACCTTATATTTTTAATAAGAGAAAGAATATCTCATAGCAACAAATGGCTATGCCATCACTGTTACAGGAAATGACTAATTGTGTGCTGTGGACATGGTTGGCATATTCAGCAATGAAGAACTTGCTCTGATACAAAGATATATCAATCCAATTAGTTAAACTTTCCAGAACTCATATCCACTGGAAGGGTTTTTATTTTATTTTTTAATGAGTAATGTTTAAAACCTAATGTGATGTTACAATACCCTTCACTAATGTCCATGAGCCCTGGTAGTGCTGTGATTAAAATGCAGTATTGCAGGCTAATTCTGCCAACTGCCAGCAGTTTGATCCTGACTGAATGCAGCCCTCCCAAGCTCCGTTTTGACTGGCAAAGGTACCACAGGCCAGTCATTCACTGTTTCCAGGGCGGCCCCGCAGGCCAGATCTAAGTACCCTGAGGGCTGGATCCAGCCCATGGGCCTTCAGTTTGATACCCCTGCCATAGATGATCACTGGGCTGATGACCTATTGCTTTCATTCATGCAACCAGGAAAAATAATGCCTTTCTTGCATTTGACTTGCGTTTTCAGTTTTTGTGCATCATTTAGAAATGGATATGGTGCCCGTTGTTGCTGTTGTTAGTCGTGAAGTTGTGTCTGACCCATCGCGACCCATGGACAACGTTCCTTCAGGCTTTCCTGTCCTCTGCCATCCCCCTGGAGACCATTTAAGCTCACACCAACTGCTTCAGTGACTCCATCCACTGGAGTCCAGATAATGAATCTGTCGCCCCCTTCTTCTTTTGCCCTCAATCGTTCCCAGCATTAGGCTCTTCTCCAGTGAGTCATTCCTTCTCATTAGGTGGCCAAAGTATTTGAGTTTCATCTTCAGGATATGGCCTTCTAGAGAGCAGTCAGGGTTGATCTCCCTTAGGACTGACTGGTTTGATTGCCTTGCAGTGCATATGATGCCTACTATTGTGGCCAGTAGAGTCTCAGCAAGATCTGTGTCTGATCTATGTCAACAAGATATGTTTAACAGGAGCACAGAACAGATAAGTCAATGCGAACAATCAAATCCACATGTGTAGAGTTCAAGCTGGCTACTTTAGGGTTTTCTGCCTATAATGCAGGAATCTTCCCAGACTGGCAGCTTTCACCTGGGAAAGACCAAATAAACTCTAAAGCATTCCCAGTGGGGTGGAAAGGCTCAGACCTAGCCCTCTTGTGTTTACCTAGAGAGTCCAGGCTCATTCATCGCTTGAGACCTCCTTTCATTTGGGATGATTGTTTCCAACATCCAGGTTGTCTGAAAACAATTGCATGATCAACAAGGATAACATTGACAACCTAACCCTAGATAATAATTATACAAAAATGACAATTCTTCAATTATCTTGGCCTAACCTATGGAAGGCATTGTATAAGCACCTTGAATTTTGCTCAATAAGCAACCACAAACAAGATATTAAATGCACGGAGGATAAAGGAGTCATATGCATTTTTACTCCATCATAACATTTTTCTTCTCTACTTTCATTTCATTCTGCCCTTCTTATCTGTTTGGTTTGTTCCCCATCCCAAAGGGAAAGAAATAACATTATCTGTCTAAACCTTTCTTTAGACAGGTCAAGTTTGGCCCTGCTGGGTCACCAGAGAAGTCACTAGAAGCAATAGCTAGAGAACTATTCCTAAGTCCTAAGAATGGGAAGTTTGTTTCCAATTGCAGTTACAAAATGATAGTGCTTCAACAAGACCTGAAGTCAACTGAAATTTCATGTAGGATGAAAAGACCAATAGTTTAACTGACCCTTTTTCCTTGAAAGAACCAAGTCTGATTTTTCTTTTATTTTTTTTTATTTTTTTTAAACAGAACTTTTTTATTTTTCTTTAAAAAAAAACACAAATATGTCATCATTTGTCAATCATTAAGACATTGAAGTACAATTTTTTTTTGTTGTGTGTGCCCCTCCCTCCCTCCACCCCCCCACCCCCCCTCCTCCTTCCCCCCCCCCCGACTTCCCAGAACCCGTACACGGTATGGATTTTTAACTAACACAGTCTAAAATCTATTGAGAAAAAAGAAATAAAGAAATTAATGACATTCTAGATTGACCTTAGCTTCTTCTTACTGAACTGACTTTTAACAGTTTAAATCATTTCTGATCTTAAGCATAGGCTAACTGGAATTTCTTAGTCCCGTATTTATTTTGTATATAGTCAATCCATTTTTTCCAGTCTCGTTTATATATCTCATTTGAATGATCTTTGAGATATGCCGATATTTTAGCCATCTCGGCTAAGTTTGTTACTTTCAATGTCCATTCTTGGATTGTAGGCAAGTCTTCCTTCTTCCAATATTGCGCCACCAACAGTCTTGCTGCAGTTATCAGGTGCAGAATCAAATTGGTCTCTACCACTGTAAAGTCAGTACATATACCTAGTAAAAATAACTGAGGAATAAACTTTATCCTTCTTTTAAAAACATTTTGCATGACCCACCATATTTTTATCCAAAATGCCTTAACCTTTTGGCAGGTCCACCATATATGATAATATGTAGCATCGAGAGAACCACACCTCCAACATTTAGGCTGTACATTCGGATACATAGAAGCCAACTTTTTAGGATCTAAATGCCATCTATAGAACATCTTGTAAAAATTTTCTCTCAGATTTTGAGCTTGTGTAAATTTCACATTTCTTACCCAGATTCTTTCCCATGTATCCAACATTATTGGTTCCTCAATATTTTGAGCCCATTTTATCATACAATCTTTAACTAATTCTGTTTCCGAATCCATCTGTATTAATACATTATATATCCTCTTTATATGCATTAAGCTTTGATCTCTTATTTGTTTAAACAGATTATCCTCAACTTGGATAAAACCAATTTTTTGATCTATTTTCCACCTAGCCTGTAATTGCCCATACTGAAACCATGTTTGAACTACCTTCTCCTCTTTTAATACCTCTAAAGATTTTAATTGTAATACCCCCCTTTCCGAGGTAAGAAGCTGTCTGTAAGTAATTCTGTCCTGTTTTTGTGCTGTATTCATATTTTCAATTGCGTGTCTAGGAATTGCCCACATGGGTATCTTGTCATTTAATTTATATTGGTATTTCTTCCAAACCCGCAATAAAGCATTTCTTAAAATATGACTTTTAAAATTCTTATCCAATTTTTTGTTGAATAACAGGTAAGCATGCCAACCAAATACCAGATCGTGTCCCTCAATATTCAATATTCTATCATTGGTTAAATGAGTCCAATCACTAATTACAGATAATGCCACTGCATCATAATATAGTTTTAAATTAGGTAGTTTCAATCCTCTCTCACGTACATCTTGCATTATTTTCATCTTTACCCTCGGCTTCTTTCCTGCCCACACAAATTTGTTGATACCCTTCTGCCACTCTAAAAGGTTCGCATCTTTTTTAAGTATAGGTAACATTTGGAAAAGAAATAAAAATTTTGGTAAAATGTTCGTTTTCACTGCCGCTATCCTACCCAGCAAAGATAAGTGCAATTTCTCCCATTTTTTGATCTCTGTCTGTATGCTATGCCAAAGTGGTTCATAATTATGCTTATATAATTTCCCATTTGAAGTTAAAATGTTAACTCCAAGATATTTGACTTTTTTAACTACCTCACATCCTAGCATCACTCCTAATTCTTCCTTTTGTTTAATATTCATATTTATAGCTAATATTTTGGTTTTTCCTAAGTTTATTTTAAAACCCGACACTTGACCATATTGATTAATCGTAT